>NW_026559022.1:0-300000 GCF_026930045.1 Uloborus diversus
ATACTGACTGACTGACTCACTGACTGACCGAGACTGACTGACTAACTGCCTGACTGACTGAGACTGGACTGACTGACTGACTGACTGACTGACTGACTAACTGAGTGACTGAGACTGACTGACTGACTGCTTGACTCTCTGACTGGCTATTTCACTGACTGACTGAATGACGAAATGACTGACTGACACTGACTGACTGACTGCTTGACTACCTGACTGACTGCTTGACTGACTAACTGACTGGACAGGACTGACCGACTGACTGACTGACAGACTGACTGAATAAGGCTGACTGACTGACTGACTGACAGACTGACTGAATAAGGCTGACCGACTGACTGACTGACTGACTGACTGAATGACTGACTGACTGACTGACCGAGACTGACTGACTGACTGACTGAGACTGGACTGGACTGACTGACTGACTGACTGAGACTGACTGACTGCTTTAGTGACTAACTGACTGCACAGGACTGACCGACTGACTGACTGACTGACGGCCTGACTGACTGACTGACTGAATGACTGACTGACTGAGACTAAATGACTGACTGCTTGACTGACTGGCTGAAGGACTAACTGACTGACTGAGTGACTGACTGACTGGACTGACTGACTGAAACTGAATGACTGAGTGCTTGACTGATTGACTGTCAGACTGACTGACTGACTTCGCAAAAGGGAAAAATAAAAAAAAAAAGAAGTATAAAATTAGAAAAAAATATTTGCATTTAAGATTTCCTTTCCGGCCGGGACTCGAACCCAGTACCACGCGCTAGGAACCCAACGGTGTAGCCATTAGGCTATCGGAGCTCTGTCGATGGAAGTGTTAAATATAATAAAAACAAAAAATGCACCTTGGTAATTATTGATTCAAACACTTTGAAATTTACAGGTCGAATAATTAAACTGACTCAGAATTTTTCTCCCTACATAAATAATCAATATTCGCAAAAGAGAAAAATTAAAAAAAAAAGAAGAAGAAATTTGAAATTAGAAACTAAAAGTATACATTGAAGATTTTCGTTTAGGCTGGGACTCGAACCCAGGGCCACTCGCTTGGAAGCCTAACACTCTAGCCATTAGTCTATGGGAGCTCTGTCGGTGGGAGTTTTAAATATAATAAAAACAAAAAATGCACCTTGGTAATTGTTTATTTAAACACTTTGAAATCTTCGTGTCGAAAAATTAAACTGACTCAGAATTTTCTTCCCTACATAAATAATCAATAATTGCAAAGGAAAGAAATTGAAAAAAAAAAGAATTTTCAAATTAGAAAAGAAATATATACATTGAAGATATTCGCTCCGGCTGGGACTCGAACCCAGGCCACTCGCTTGGAAGACCAGCGGTCTAGCCATTAGGCTATCGGAGTTCTGTCGAGCGGAGTCTTACTGACTGACTGATACTGCCTGACTGACAGACTGACTCACTGACTGACTGATACTGACTGACTGACTCACTGACTGACCGAGACTGACTGACTAATTGCCTGACTGACTGAGACTGGACTGACTGACTGACTGACTGACTGACTGACTAACTGACTGACTGAGACTGACTGACTGACTGCTTGACTCTCTGACTGGCTATTTCACTGACTGACTGAATGACTAAATGACTGACTGACACTGACTGACTGACTGCTTGACTACCTGACTGACTGCTTGACTGACTAACTGACTGGACAGCACTGACCGACTGACTGACTGACAGACTGACTGAATAAGGATGACTGACAGACTGACTGAATAAGGCTGACCGACTGACTGACTGCCTGACTGACTGACTGACTGAATGACTGACTGACTGACTGACCGAGACTGACTGACTGACTGACTGAGACTGGACTGGACTGACTGACTGACTGACTGAGACTGACTGACTGCTTTAGTGACTAACTGACTGCACAGGACTGACCGACTGACTGAATGACTGACGGCCTGACTGACTGACTGACTGAATGACTGACTGACTGAGACTAAATGACTGACTGCTTGACTGACTGGCTGAAGGACTAACTGACTGACTGAGTGACTGACTGACTGGACTGACTGACTGAGACTGAATGGCTGAGTGCTTGACTGATTGACTGTCAGACTGACTGACTGACTTCGCAAAAGGGAAAAATAAAAAAAAAAGAATTATAAAATGAGAAAAAAATATTTGCATTTAAGATTTCCTTTCCGGCCGGGACTCGAACCCAGTACCACGCGCTAGGAACCCAACGGTGTAGCCATTAGGCTATCGGAGCTCTGTCGATGGAAGTCTTAAATATAATAAAAACAAAAAATGCACCTTGGTAATTATTGATTCAAACACTTTGAAATTTACAGGTCGAATAATTAAACTGACTCAGAATTTTTCTCCCTACATAAATAATCAATATTCGCAAAAGAGAAAAATTAAAAAAAAAAAGAAGAAGAAATTTGAAATTAGAAACTAAAAGTATACATTGAAGATTTTCGTTTAGGCTGGGACTCGAACCCAGGGCCACTCGCTTATAAGCCTAACACTCTAGCCATTAGTCTATGGGAGCTCTGTCGGTGGGAGTTTTAAATATAATAAAAACAAAAAATGCACCTTGGTAATTGTTTATTTAAACACTTTGAAATCTTCGTGTCGAAAAATTAAACTGACTCAGAATTTTCTTCCCTACATAAATAATCAATAATTGCAAAGGAAAGAAATTGAAAAAAAAAGAATTTTCAAATTAGAAAAGAAATATATACATTGAAGATATTCGCTCCGGCTGGGACTCGAACCCAGGCCACTCGCTTGGAAGACCAGCGGTCTAGCCATTAGGCTATCGGAGTTCTGTCGAGCGGAGTCTTACTGCCTGACTGATACTGCCTGACTGACAGACTGACTCACTGACTGACTGATACTGACTGACTGACTGACTGAGACTGACTGACTGCTTTAGTGACTAACTGACTGCACAGGACTGACCGACTGACTGAATGACTGACGGCCTGACTGACTGACTGACTGAATGACTGACTGACTGAGACTAAATGACTGACTGCTTGACTGACTGGCTGAAGGACTAACTGACTGACTGAGTGACTGACTGACTGGACTGACTGACTGAGACTGAATGGCTGAGTGCTTGACTGATTGACTGTCAGACTGACTGACTGACTTCGCAAAAGGGAAAAATAAAAAAAAAGAATTATAAAATTAGAAAAAAATATTTGCATTTAAGATTTCCTTTCCGGCCGGGACTCGAACCCAGTACCACGCGCTAGGAACCCAACGGTGTAGCCATTAGGCTATCGGAGCTCTGTCGATGGAAGTCTTAAATATAATAAAAACAAAAAATGCACCTTGGTAATTATTGATTCAAACACTTTGAAATTTACAGGTCGAATAATTAAACTGACTCAGAATTTTTCTCCCTACATAAATAATCAATATTCGCAAAAGAGAAAAATTAAAAAAAAAAGAAGAAGAAATTTGAAATTAGAAACTAAAAGTATACATTGAAGATTTTCGTTTAGGCTGGGACTCGAACCCAGGGCCACTCGCTTGGAAGCCTAACGCTCTAGCCATTAGTCTATGGGAGCTCTGTCGGTGGGAGTTTTAAATATAATAAAAACAAAAAATGCACCTTGGTAATTGTTTATTTAAACACTTTGAAATCTTCGTGTCGAAAAATTAAACTGACTCAGAATTTTCTTCCCTACATAAATAATCAATAATTGCAAAGGAAAGAAATTGAAAAAAAAAGAATTTTCAAATTAGAAAAGAAATATATACATTGAAGATATTCGCTCCGGCTGAGACTCGAACCCAGGCCACTCGCTTGGAAGACCAGCGGTCTAGCCATTAGGCTATCGGAGTTCTGTCGAGCGGAGTCTTACTGCCTGACTGATACTGCCTGACTGACAGACTGACTCACTGACTGATACTGACTGACTGACTCACTGACTGACCGAGACTGACTGACTAACTGCCTGACTGACTGAGACTGGACTGACTGACTGACTGACTGACTGACTGACTGAGTGAGTGACTGAGACTGACTGACTGACTGCTTGACTCTCTGACTGGCTATTTCACTGACTGACTGAATGACTAAATGACTGACTGACACTGACTGACTGACTGCTTGACTACCTGACTGACTGCTTGACTGACTAACTGACTGGACAGGACTGACCGACTGACTGACTGACAGACTGACTGAATAAGGCTGACTGACTGACTGACTGACAGACTGACTGAATAAGGCTAACCGACTGACTGACTGACTGAATGACTGACTGACTGACTGACCGAGACTGACTGACTGACTGACTGAGACTGGACTGGACTGACTGACTGACTGACTGACTGAGACTGACTGACTGCTTTAGTGACTAACTGACTGCACAGGACTGACCGACTGACTGACTGACTGACGGCCTGACTGACTGACTGACTGAATGACTGACTGACTGAGACTAAATGACTGACTGCTTGACTGACTGGCTGAAGGACTAACTGACTGACTGAGTGACTGACTGACTGGACTGACTGACTGAGACTGAATGACTGAGTGCTTGACTGATTGACTGTCAGACTGACTGACTGACTTCGCAAAAGGGAAAAATAAAAAAAAAAGAATTATAAAATTAGAAAAAAATATTTGCATTTAAGATTTCCTTTCCGGCCGGGACTCGAACCCAGTACCACGCGCTAGGAACCCAACGGTGTAGCCATTAGGCTATCGGAGCTCTGTCGATGGAAGTGTTAAATATAATAAAAACAAAAAATGCACCTTGGTAATTATTGATTCAAACACTTTGAAATTTACAGGTCGAATAATTAAACTGACTCAGAATTTTTCTCCCTACATAAATAATCAATATTCGCAAAAGAGAAAAATTAAAAAAAAAAGAAGAAGAAATTTGAAATTAGAAACTAAAAGTATACATTGAAGATTTTCGTTTAGGCTGGGACTCGAACCCAGGGCCACTCGCTTATAAGCCTAACACTCTAGCCATTAGTCTATGGGAGCTCTGTCGGTGGGAGTTTTAAATATAATAAAAACAAAAAATGCACCTTGGTAATTGTTTATTTAAACACTTTGAAATCTTCGTGTCGAAAAATTAAACTGACTCAGAATTTTCTTCCCTACATAAATAATCAATAATTGCAAAGGAAAGAAATTGAAAAAAAAAGAATTTTCAAATTAGAAAAGAAATATATACATTGAAGATATTCGCTCCGGCTGGGACTCGAACCCAGGCCACTCGCTTGGAAGACCAGCGGTCTAGCCATTAGGCTATCGGAGTTCTGTCGAGCGGAGTCTTACTGCCTGACTGATACTGCCTGACTGACAGACTGACTGAGACTGACTGACTGCTTTAGTGACTAACTGACTGCACAGGACTGACCGACTGACTGAATGACTGACGGCCTGACTGACTGACTGACTGAATGACTGACTGACTGAGACTAAATGACTGACTGCTTGACTGACTGGCTGAAGGACTAACTGACTGACTGAGTGACTGACTGACTGGACTGACTGACTGAGACTGAATGGCTGAGTGCTTGACTGATTGACTGTCAGACTGACTGACTGACTTCGCAAAAGGGAAAAATAAAAAAAAAAGAATTATAAAATTAGAAAAAAATATTTGCATTTAAGATTTCCTTTCCGGCCGGGACTCGAACCCAGTACCACGCGCTAGGAACCCAACGGTGTAGCCATTAGGCTATCGGAGCTCTGTCGATGGAAGTCTTAAATATAATAAAAACAAAAAATGCACCTTGGTAATTATTGATTCTAACACTTTGAAATTTACAGGTCGAATAATTAAACTGACTCAGAATTTTTCTCCCTACATAAATAATCAATATTCGCAAAAGAGAAAAATTAAAAAAAAAAAGAAGAAGAAATTTGAAATTAGAAACTAAAAGTACACATTGAAGATTTTCGTTTAGGCTGGGACTCGAACCCAGGGCCACTCGCTTGGAAGCCTAACGCTCTAGCCATTAGTCTATGGGAGCTCTGTCGGTGGGAGTTTTAAATATAATAAAAACAAAAAATGCACCTTGGTAATTGTTTATTTAAACACTTTGAAATCTTCGTGTCGAAAAATTAAACTGACTCAGAATTTTCTTCCCTACATAAATAATCAATAATTGCAAAGGAAAGAAATTGAAAAAAAAAGAATTTTCAAATTAGAAAAGAAATATATACATTGAAGATATTCGCTCCGGCTGAGACTCGAACCCAGGCCACTCGCTTGGAAGACCAGCGGTCTAGCCATTAGGCTATCGGAGTTCTGTCGAGCGGAGTCTTACTGCCTGACTGATACTGCCTGACTGACAGACTGACTCAATGACTGATACTGACTGACTGACTCACTGACTGACCGAGACTGACTGACTAACTGCCTGACTGACTGAGACTGGACTGACTGACTGACTGACTGACTGACTGACTAACTGAGTGACTGAGACTGACTGACTGACTGCTTGACTCTCTGACTGGCTATTTCACTGACTGACTGAATGACGAAATGACTGACTGACACTGACTGACTGACTGCTTGACTACCTGACTGACTGCTTGACTGACTAACTGACTGGACAGGACTGACCGACTGACTGACTGACAGACTGACTGAATAAGGCTGACTGACTGACTGACTGACAGACTGACTGAATAAGGCTGACCGACTGACTGACTGACTGACTGACTGAATGACTGACTGACTGACTGACCGAGACTGACTGACTGACTGACTGAGACTGGACTGGACTGACTGACTGACTGACTGACTGAGACTGACTGACTGCTTTAGTGACTAACTGACTGCACAGGACTGACCGACTGACTGACTGACTGACGGCCTGACTGACTGACTGACTGAATGACTGACTGACTGACTGACTGAATGACTGACTGCTTGACTGACTGGCTGAAGGACTAACTGACTGACTGAGTGACTGACTGACTGGACTGACTGACTGAAACTGAATGACTGAGTGCTTGACTGATTGACTGTCAGACTGACTGACTGACTTCGCAAAAGGGAAAAATAAAAAAAAAAGAATTATAAAATTAGAAAAAAATATTTGCATTTAAGATTTCCTTTCCGGCCGGGACTCGAACCCAGTACCACGCGCTAGGAACCCAACGGTGTAGCCATTAGGCTATCGGAGCTCTGTCGATGGAAGTCTTAAATATAATAAAAACAAAAAATGCACCTTGGTAATTATTGATTCAAACACTTTGAAATTTACAGGTCGAATAATTAAACTGACTCAGAATTTTTCTCCCTACATAAATAATCAATATTCGCAAAAGAGAAAAATTAAAAAAAAAAGAAGAAGAAATTTGAAATTAGAAACTAAAAGTATACATTGAAGATTTTCGTTTAGGCTGGGACTCGAACCCAGGGCCACTCGCTTGGAAGCCTAACACTCTAGCCATTAGTCTATGGGAGCTCTGTCGGTGGGAGTTTTAAATATAATAAAAACAAAAAATGCACCTTGGTAATTGTTTATTTAAACACTTTGAAATCTTCGTGTCGAAAAATTAAACTGACTCAGAATTTTCTTCCCTACATAAATAATCAATAATTGCAAAGGAAAGAAATTGAAAAAAAAAAGAATTTTCAAATTAGAAAAGAAATATATACATTGAAGATATTCGCTCCGGCTGGGACTCGAACCCAGGCCACTCGCTTGGAAGACCAGCGGTCTAGCCATTAGGCTATCGGAGTTCTGTCGAGCGGAGTCTTACTGACTGACTGATACTGCCTGACTGACAGACTGACTCACTGACTGATACTGACTGACTGACTCACTGACTGACCGAGACTGACTGACTAACTGCCTGACTGACTGAGACTGGACTGACTGACTGACTGACTGACTGACTGACTGAGTGACTGAGACTGACTGACTGACTGCTTGACTCTCTGACTGGCTATTTCACTGACTGACTGAATGACTAAATGACTGACTGACACTGACTGACTGACTGCTTGACTACCTGACTGACTGCTTGACTGACTAACTGACTGGACAGGACTGACCGACTGACTGACTGACAGACTGACTGAATAAGGCTGACTGACTGACTGACTGACAGACTGACTGAATAAGGCTAACCGACTGACTGACTGACTGAATGACTGACTGACTGACTGACCGAGACTGACTGACTGACTGACTGAGACTGGACTGGACTGACTGACTGACTGACTGACTGAGACTGACTGACTGCTTTAGTGACTAACTGACTGCACAGGACTGACCGACTGACTGACTGACTGACGGCCTGACTGACTGACTGACTGAATGACTGACTGACTGAGACTAAATGACTGACTGCTTGACTGACTGGCTGAAGGACTAACTGACTGACTGAGTGACTGACTGACTGGACTGACTGACTGAGACTGAATGACTGAGTGCTTGACTGATTGACTGTCAGACTGACTGACTGACTTCGCAAAAGGGAAAAATAAAAAAAAAAGAATTATAAAATTAGAAAAAAATATTTGCATTTAAGATTTCCTTTCCGGCCGGGACTCGAACCCAGTACCACGCGCTAGGAACCCAACGGTGTAGCCATTAGGCTATCGGAGCTCTGTCGATGGAAGTCTTAAATATAATAAAAACAAAAAATGCACCTTGGTAATTATTGATTCAAACACTTTGAAATTTACAGGTCGAATAATTAAACTGACTCAGAATTTTTCTCCCTACATAAATAATCAATATTCGCAAAAGAGAAAAATTAAAAAAAAAAGAAGAAGAAATTTGAAATTAGAAACTAAAAGTATACATTGAAGATTTTCGTTTAGGCTGGGACTCGAACCCAGGGCCACTCGCTTGGAAGCCTAACACTCTAGCCATTAGTCTATGGGAGCTCTGTCGGTGGGAGTTTTAAATATAATAAAAACAAAAAATGCACCTTGGTAATTGTTTATTTAAACACTTTGAAATCTTCGTGTCGAAAAATTAAACTGACTCAGAATTTTCTTCCCTACATAAATAATCAATAATTGCAAAGGAAAGAAATTGAAAAAAAAAAGAATTTTCAAATTAGAAAAGAAATATATACATTGAAGATATTCGCTCCGGCTGGGACTCGAACCCAGGCCACTCGCTTGGAAGACCAGCGGTCTAGCCATTAGGCTATCGGAGTTCTGTCGAGCGGAGTCTTACTGACTGACTGATACTGCCTGACTGACAGACTGACTCACTGACTGATACTGACTGACTGACTCACTGACTGACCGAGACTGACTGACTAACTGCCTGACTGACTGAGACTGGACTGACTGACTGACTGACTGACTGACTGACTGACTGAGTGACTGAGACTGACTGACTGACTGCTTGACTCTCTGACTGGCTATTTCACTGACTGACTGAATGACTAAATGACTGACTGACACTGACTGACTGACTGCTTGACTACCTGACTGACTGCTTGACTGACTAACTGACTGGACAGGACTGACCGACTGACTGACTGACAGACTGACTGAATAAGGCTGACTGACTGACTGACTGACAGACTGACTGAATAAGGCTAACCGACTGACTGACTGACTGAATGACTGACTGACTGACTGACCGAGACTGACTGACTGACTGACTGAGACTGGACTGGACTGACTGACTGACTGACTGACTGAGACTGACTGACTGCTTTAGTGACTAACTGACTGCACAGGACTGACCGACTGACTGACTGACTGACGGCCTGACTGACTGACTGACTGAATGACTGACTGACTGAGACTAAATGACTGACTGCTTGACTGACTGGCTGAAGGACTAACTGACTGACTGAGTGACTGACTGACTGGACTGACTGACTGAGACTGAATGACTGAGTGCTTGACTGATTGACTGTCAGACTGACTGACTGACTTCGCAAAAGGGAAAAATAAAAAAAAAAGAATTATAAAATTAGAAAAAAATATTTGCATTTAAGATTTCCTTTCCGGCCGGGACTCGAACCCAGTACCACGCGCTAGGAACCCAACGGTGTAGCCATTAGGCTATCGGAGCTCTGTCGATGGAAGTCTTAAATATAATAAAAACAAAAAATGCACCTTGGTAATTATTGATTCAAACACTTTGAAATTTACAGGTCGAATAATTAAACTGACTCAGAATTTTTCTCCCTACATAAATAATCAATATTCGCAAAAGAGAAAAATTAAAAAAAAAAGAAGAAGAAATTTGAAATTAGAAACTAAAAGTATACATTGAAGATTTTCGTTTAGGCTGGGACTCGAACCCAGGGCCACTCGCTTATAAGCCTAACACTCTAGCCATTAGTCTATGGGAGCTCTGTCGGTGGGAGTTTTAAATATAATAAAAACAAAAAATGCACCTTGGTAATTGTTTATTTAAACACTTTGAAATCTTCGTGTCGAAAAATTAAACTGACTCAGAATTTTCTTCCCTACATAAATAATCAATAATTGCAAAGGAAAGAAATTGAAAAAAAAAGAATTTTCAAATTAGAAAAGAAATATATACATTGAAGATATTCGCTCCGGCTGGGACTCGAACCCAGGCCACTCGCTTGGAAGACCAGCGGTCTAGCCATTAGGCTATCGGAGTTCTGTCGAGCGGAGTCTTACTGCCTGACTGATACTGCCTGACTGACAGACTGACTGAGACTGACTGACTGCTTTAGTGACTAACTGACTGCACAGGACTGACCGACTGACTGAATGACTGACGGCCTGACTGACTGACTGACTGAATGACTGACTGACTGAGACTAAATGACTGACTGCTTGACTGACTGGCTGAAGGACTAACTGACTGACTGAGTGACTGACTGACTGGACTGACTGACTGAGACTGAATGGCTGAGTGCTTGACTGATTGACTGTCAGACTGACTGACTGACTTCGCAAAAGGGAAAAATAAAAAAAAAAGAATTATAAAATTAGAAAAAAATATTTGCATTTAAGATTTCCTTTCCGGCCGGGACTCGAACCCAGTACCACGCGCTAGGAACCCAACGGTGTAGCCATTAGGCTATCGGAGCTCTGTCGATGGAAGTCTTAAATATAATAAAAACAAAAAATGCACCTTGGTAATTATTGATTCTAACACTTTGAAATTTACAGGTCGAATAATTAAACTGACTTAGAATTTTTCTCCCTACATAAATAATCAATATTCGCAAAAGAGAAAAATTAAAAAAAAAAAAGAAGAAGAAATTTGAAATTAGAAACTAAAAGTATACATTGAAGATTTTCGTTTAGGCTGGGACTCGAACCCAGGGCCACTCGCTTGGAAGCCTAACGCTCTAGCCATTAGTCTATGGGAGCTCTGTCGGTGGGAGTTTTAAATATAATAAAAACAAAAAATGCACCTTGGTAATTGTTTATTTAAACACTTTGAAATCTTCGTGTCGAAAAATTAAACTGACTCAGAATTTTCTTCCCTACATAAATAATCAATAATTGCAAAGGAAAGAAATTGAAAAAAAAAGAATTTTCAAATTAGAAAAGAAATATATACATTGAAGATATTCGCTCCGGCTGAGACTCGAACCCAGGCCACTCGCTTGGAAGACCAGCGGTCTAGCCATTAGGCTATCGGAGTTCTGTCGAGCGGAGTCTTACTGCCTGACTGATACTGCCTGACTGACAGACTGACTCAATGACTGATACTGACTGACTGACTCACTGACTGACCGAGACTGACTGACTAACTGCCTGACTGACTGAGACTGGACTGACTGACTGACTGACTGACTGACTGACTAACTGAGTGACTGAGACTGACTGACTGACTGCTTGACTCTCTGACTGGCTATTTCACTGACTGACTGAATGACGAAATGACTGACTGACACTGACTGACTGACTGCTTGACTACCTGACTGACTGCTTGACTGACTAACTGACTGGACAGGACTGACCGACTGACTGACTGACAGACTGACTGAATAAGGCTGACTGACTGACTGACTGACAGACTGACTGAATAAGGCTGACCGACTGACTGACTGACTGACTGACTGAATGACTGACTGACTGACTGACCGAGACTGACTGACTGACTGACTGAGACTGGACTGGACTGACTGACTGACTGACTGACTGAGACTGACTGACTGCTTTAGTGACTAACTGACTGCACAGGACTGACCGACTGACTGACTGACTGACGGCCTGACTGACTGACTGACTGAATGACTGACTGACTGAGACTAAATGACTGACTGCTTGACTGACTGGCTGAAGGACTAACTGACTGACTGAGTGACTGACTGACTGGACTGACTGACTGAAACTGAATGACTGAGTGCTTGACTGATTGACTGTCAGACTGACTGACTGACTTCGCAAAAGGGAAAAATAAAAAAAAAAGAATTATAAAATTAGAAAAAAATATTTGCATTTAAGATTTCCTTTCCGGCCGGGACTCGAACCCAGTACCACGCGCTAGGAACCCAACGGTGTAGCCATTAGGCTATCGGAGCTCTGTCGATGGAAGTCTTAAATATAATAAAAACAAAAAATGCACCTTGGTAATTATTGATTCAAACACTTTGAAATTTACAGGTCGAATAATTAAACTGACTCAGAATTTTTCTCCCTACATAAATAATCAATATTCGCAAAAGAGAAAAATTAAAAAAAAAAGAAGAAGAAATTTGAAATTAGAAACTAAAAGTATACATTGAAGATTTTCGTTTAGGCTGGGACTCGAACCCAGGGCCACTCGCTTGGAAGCCTAACACTCTAGCCATTAGTCTATGGGAGCTCTGTCGGTGGGAGTTTTAAATATAATAAAAACAAAAAATGCACCTTGGTAATTGTTTATTTAAACACTTTGAAATCTTCGTGTCGAAAAATTAAACTGACTCAGAATTTTCTTCCCTACATAAATAATCAATAATTGCAAAGGAAAGAAATTGAAAAAAAAAAGAATTTTCAAATTAGAAAAGAAATATATACATTGAAGATATTCGCTCCGGCTGGGACTCGAACCCAGGCCACTCGCTTGGAAGACCAGCGGTCTAGCCATTAGGCTATCGGAGTTCTGTCGAGCGGAGTCTTACTGACTGACTGATACTGCCTGACTGACAGACTGACTCACTGACTGACTGATACTGACTGACTGACTCACTGACTGACCGAGACTGACTGACTAATTGCCTGACTGACTGAGACTGGACTGACTGACTGACTGACTGACTGACTGACTAACTGACTGACTGAGACTGACTGACTGACTGCTTGACTCTCTGACTGGCTATTTCACTGACTGACTGAATGACTAAATGACTGACTGACACTGACTGACTGACTGCTTGACTACCTGACTGACTGCTTGACTGACTAACTGACTGGACAGGACTGACCGACTGACTGACTGACAGACTGACTGAATAAGGATGACTGACAGACTGACTGAATAAGGCTGACCGACTGACTGACTGCCTGACTGACTGACTGACTGAATGACTGACTGACTGACTGACCGAGACTGACTGACTGACTGACTGAGACTGGACTGGACTGACTGACTGACTGACTGAGACTGACTGACTGCTTTAGTGACTAACTGACTGCACAGGACTGACCGACTGACTGAATGACTGACGGCCTGACTGACTGACTGACTGAATGACTGACTGACTGAGACTAAATGACTGACTGCTTGACTGACTGGCTGAAGGACTAACTGACTGACTGAGTGACTGACTGACTGGACTGACTGACTGAGACTGAATGGCTGAGTGCTTGACTGATTGACTGTCAGACTGACTGACTGACTTCGCAAAAGGGAAAAATAAAAAAAAAAGAATTATAAAATTAGAAAAAAATATTTGCATTTAAGATTTCCTTTCCGGCCGGGACTCGAACCCAGTACCACGCGCTAGGAACCCAACGGTGTAGCCATTAGGCTATCGGAGCTCTGTCGATGGAAGTCTTAAATATAATAAAAACAAAAAATGCACCTTGGTAATTATTGATTCTAACACTTTGAAATTTACAGGTCGAATAATTAAACTGACTCAGAATTTTTCTCCCTACATAAATAATCAATATTCGCAAAAGAGAAAAATTAAAAAAAAAAAGAAGAAGAAATTTGAAATTAGAAACTAAAAGTATACATTGAAGATTTTCGTTTAGGCTGGGACTCGAACCCAGGGCCACTCGCTTGGAAGCCTAACGCTCTAGCCATTAGTCTATGGGAGCTCTGTCGGTGGGAGTTTTAAATATAATAAAAACAAAAAATGCACCTTGGTAATTGTTTATTTAAACACTTTGAAATCTTAGTGTCGAAAAATTAAACTGACTCAGAATTTTCTTCCCTACATAAATAATCAATAATTGCAAAGGAAAGAAACTGAAAAAAAAAGAATTTTCAAATTAGAAAAGAAATATATACATTGAAGATATTCGCTCCGGCTGAGACTCGAACCCAGGCCACTCGCTTGGAAGACCAGCGGTCTAGCCATTAGGCTATCGGAGTTCTGTCGAGCGGAGTCTTACTGCCTGACTGATACTGCCTGACTGACAGACTGACTCAATGACTGATACTGACTGACTGACTCACTGACTGACCGAGACTGACTGACTAACTGCCTGACTGACTGAGACTGGACTGACTGACTGACTGACTGACTGACTGACTAACTGAGTGACTGAGACTGACTGACTGACTGCTTGACTCTCTGACTGGCTATTTCACTGACTGACTGAATGACGAAATGACTGACTGACACTGACTGACTGACTGCTTGACTACCTGACTGACTGCTTGACTGACTAACTGACTGGACAGGACTGACCGACTGACTGACTGACAGACTGACTGAATAAGGCTGACTGACTGACTGACTGACAGACTGACTGAATAAGGCTGACCGACTGACTGACTGACTGACTGACTGAATGACTGACTGACTGACTGACCGAGACTGACTGACTGACTGACTGAGACTGGACTGGACTGACTGACTGACTGACTGACTGAGACTGACTGACTGCTTTAGTGACTAACTGACTGCACAGGACTGACCGACTGACTGACTGACTGACGGCCTGACTGACTGACTGACTGAATGACTGACTGACTGAGACTAAATGACTGACTGCTTGACTGACTGGCTGAAGGACTAACTGACTGACTGAGTGACTGACTGACTGGACTGACTGACTGAGACTGAATGACTGAGTGCTTGACTGATTGACTGTCAGACTGACTGACTGACTTCGCAAAAGGGAAAAATGAAAAAAAAAAGAATTATAAAATTAGAAAAAAATATTTGCATTTAAGATTTCCTTTCCGGCCGGGACTCGAACCCAGTACCACGCGCTAGGAACCCAACGGTGTAGCCATTAGGCTATCGGAGCTCTGTCGATGGAAGTCTTAAATATAATAAAAACAAAAAATGCACCTTGGTAATTATTGATTCAAACACTTTGAAATTTACAGGTCGAATAATTAAACTGACTCAGAATTTTTCTCCCTACATAAATAATCAATATTCGCAAAAGAGAAAAATTAAAAAAAAAAGAAGAAGAAATTTGAAATTAGAAACTAAAAGTATACATTGAAGATTTTCGTTTAGGCTGGGACTCGAACCCAGGGCCACTCGCTTGGAAGCCTAACGCTCTAGCCATTAGTCTATGGGAGCTCTGTCGGTGGGAGTTTTAAATATAATAAAAACAAAAAATGCACCTTGGTAATTGTTTATTTAAACACTTTGAAATCTTCGTGTCGAAAAATTAAACTGACTCAGAATTTTCTTCCCTACATAAATAATCAATAATTGCAAAGGAAAGAAATTGAAAAAAAAAGAATTTTCAAATTAGAAAAGAAATATATACATTGAAGATATTCGCTCCGGCTGAGACTCGAACCCAGGCCACTCGCTTGGAAGACCAGCGGTCTAGCCATTAGGCTATCGGAGTTCTGTCGAGCGGAGTCTTACTGCCTGACTGATACTGCCTGACTGACAGACTGACTCACTGACTGACTGATACTGACTGACTGACTCACTGACTGACCGAGACTGACTGACTAACTGCCTGACTGACTGAGACTGGACTGACTGACTGACTGACTGACTGACTGACTAACTGAGTGACTGAGACTGACTGACTGACTGCTTGACTCTCTGACTGGCTATTTCACTGACTGACTGAATGACTAAATGACTGACTGACACTGACTGACTGACTGCTTGACTACCTGACTGACTGCTTGACTGACTAACTGACTGGACAGGACTGACCGACTGACTGACTGACAGACTGACTGAATAAGGCTGACTGACTGACTGACTGACAGACTGACTGAATAAGGCTGACCGACTGACTGACTGACTGACTGACTGAATGACTGACTGACTGACTGACCGAGACTGACTGACTGACTGACTGAGACTGGACTGGACTGACTGACTGACTGACTGACTGAGACTGACTGACTGCTTTAGTGACTAACTGACTGCACAGGACTGACCGACTGACTGACTGACTGACGGCCTGACTGACTGACTGACTGAATGACTGACTGACTGAGACTAAATGACTGACTGCTTGACTGACTGGCTGAAGGACTAACTGACTGACTGAGTGACTGACTGACTGGACTGACTGACTGAGACTGAATGACTGAGTGCTAGACTGATTGACTGTCAGACTGACTGACTGACTTCGCAAAAGGGAAAAATAAAAAAAAAAGAATTATAAAATTAGAAAAAAATATTTGCATTTAAGATTTCCTTTCCGGCCGGGACTCGAACCCAGTACCACGCGCTAGGAACCCAACGGTGTAGCCATTAGGCTATCGGAGCTCTGTCGATGGAAGTCTTAAATATAATAAAAACAAAAAATGCACCTTGGTAATTATTGATTCAAACACTTTGAAATTTACAGGTCGAATAATTAAACTGACTCAGAATTTTTCTCCCTACATAAATAATCAATATTCGCAAAAGAGAAAAATTAAAAAAAAAAGAAGAAGAAATTTGAAATTAGAAACTAAAAGTATACATTGAAGATTTTCGTTTAGGCTGGGACTCGAACCCAGGGCCACTCGCTTGGAAGCCTAACACTCTAGCCATTAGTCTATGGGAGCTCTGTCGGTGGGAGTTTTAAATATAATAAAAACAAAAAATGCACCTTGGTAATTGTTTATTTAAACACTTTGAAATCTTCGTGTCGAAAAATTAAACTGACTCAGAATTTTCTTCCCTACATAAATAATCAATAATTGCAAAGGAAAGAAATTGAAAAAAAAAAGAATTTTCAAATTAGAAAAGAAATATATACATTGAAGATATTCGCTCCGGCTGGGACTCGAACCCAGGCCACTCGCTTGGAAGACCAGCGGTCTAGCCATTAGGCTATCGGAGTTCTGTCGAGCGGAGTCTTACTGCCTGACTGATACTGCCTGACTGACAGACTGACTCACTGACTGACTGATACTGACTGACTGACTCACTGACTGACCGAGACTGACTGACTAATTGCCTGACTGACTGAGACTGGACTGACTGACTGACTGACTGACTGACTGACTAACTGACTGACTGAGACTGACTGACTGACTGCTTGACTCTCTGACTGGCTATTTCACTGACTGACTGAATGACTAAATGACTGACTGACACTGACTGACTGACTGCTTGACTACCTGACTGACTGCTTGACTGACTAACTGACTGGACAGGACTGACCGACTGACTGACTGACAGACTGACTGAATAAGGATGACTGACAGACTGACTGAATAAGGCTGACCGACTGACTGACTGCCTGACTGACTGACTGACTGAATGACTGACTGACTGACTGACCGAGACTGACTGACTGACTGACTGAGACTGGACTGGACTGACTGACTGACTGACTGAGACTGACTGACTGCTTTAGTGACTAACTGACTGCACACGACTGACCGACTGACTGAATGACTGACGGCCTGACTGACTGACTGACTGAATGACTGACTGACTGAGACTAAATGACTGACTGCTTGACTGACTGGCTGAAGGACTAACTGACTGACTGAGTGACTGACTGACTGGACTGACTGACTGAGACTGAATGGCTGAGTGCTTGACTGATTGACTGTCAGACTGACTGACTGACTTCGCAAAAGGGAAAAATAAAAAAAAAAGAATTATAAAATTAGAAAAAAATATTTGCATTTAAGATTTCCTTTCCGGCCGGGACTCGAACCCAGTACCACGCGCTAGGAACCCAACGGTGTAGCCATTAGGCTATCGGAGCTCTGTCGATGGAAGTCTTAAATATAATAAAAACAAAAAATGCACCTTGGTAATTATTGATTCAAACACTTTGAAATTTACAGGTCGAATAATTAAACTGACTCAGAATTTTTCTCCCTACATAAATAATCAATATTCGCAAAAGAGAAAAATTAAAAAAAAAAAGAAGAAGAAATTTGAAACTAAAAGTATACATTGAAGATTTTCGTTTAGGCTGGGACTCGAACCCAGGGCCACTCGCTTGGAAGCCTAACGCTCTAGCCATTAGTCTATGGGAGCTCTGTCGGTGGGAGTTTTAAATATAATAAAAACAAAAAATGCACCTTGGTAATTGTTTATTTAAACACTTTGAAATCTTCGTGTCGAAAAATTAAACTGACTCAGAATTTTCTTCCCTACATAAATAATCAATAATTGCAAAGGAAAGAAATTGAAAAAAAAAGAATTTTCAAATTAGAAAAGAAATATATACATTGAAGATATTCGCTCCGGCTGAGACTCGAACCCAGGCCACTCGCTTGGAAGACCAGCGGTCTAGCCATTAGGCTATCGGAGTTCTGTCGAGCGGAGTCTTACTGCCTGACTGATACTGCCTGACTGACAGACTGACTCACTGACTGACTGATACTGACTGACTGACTCACTGACTGACCGAGACTGACTGACTAATTGCCTGACTGACTCAGACTGGACTGACTAACTGACTGACTGAGACTGACTGACTAACTGACTGACTGAGACTGACTGACTGACTGCTTGACTCTCTGACTGGTTATTTCACTGACTGACTGAATGACTAAATGACTGACTGACACTGACTGACTGACTGCTTGACTACCTGACTGACTGCTTGACTGACTAACTGACTGGACAGGACTGACCGACTGACTGACTGACAGACTGACTGAATAAGGATGACTGACAGACTGACTGAATAAGGATGACTGACAGACTGACTGAATAAGGCTGACCGACTGACTGACTGCCTGACTGACTGACTGACTGAATGACTGACTGACTGACTGACCGAGACTGACTGACTGACTGACTGAGACTGGACTGGACTGACTGACTGACTGACTGAGACTGACTGACTGCTTTAGTGACTAACTGACTGCACAGGACTGACCGACTGACTGAATGACTGACGGCCTGACTGACTGACTGACTGAATGACTGACTGACTGAGACTAAATGACTGACTGCTTGACTGACTGGCTGAAGGACTAACTGACTGACTGAGTGACTGACTGACTGGACTGACTGACTGAGACTGAATGACTGAGTGCTTGACTGATTGACTGTCAGACTGACTGACTGACTTCGCAAAAGGGAAAAATAAAAAAAAAAGAATTATAAAATTAGAAAAAAATATTTGCATTTAAGATTTCCTTTCCGGCCGGGACTCGAACCCAGTACCACGCGCTAGGAACCCAACGGTGTAGCCATTAGGCTATCGGAGCTCTGTCGATGGAAGTCTTAAATATAATAAAAACAAAAAATGCACCTTGGTAATTATTGATTCAAACACTTTGAAATTTACAGGTCGAATAATTAAACTGACTCAGAATTTTTCTCCCTACATAAATAATCAATATTCGCAAAAGAGAAAAATTAAAAAAAAAAGAAGAAGAAATTTGAAATTAGAAACTAAAAGTATACATTGAAGATTTTCGTTTAGGCTGGGACTCGAACCCAGGGCCACTCGCTTGGAAGCCTAACACTCTAGCCATTAGTCTATGGGAGCTCTGTCGGTGGGAGTTTTAAATATAATAAAAACAAAAAATGCACCTTGGTAATTGTTTATTTAAACACTTTGAAATCTTCGTGTCGAAAAATTAAACTGACTCAGAATTTTCTTCCCTACATAAATAATCAATAATTGCAAAGGAAAGAAATTGAAAAAAAAAGAATTTTCAAATTAGAAAAGAAATATATACATTGAAGATATTCGCTCCGGCTGGGACTCGAACCCAGGCCACTCGCTTGGAAGACCAGCGGTCTAGCCATTAGGCTATCGGAGTTCTGTCGAGCGGAGTCTTACTGCCTGAGTGATACTGCCTGACTGACAGACTGACTCACTGACTGACTTATACTGACTGACTGACTCACTGACTGACCGAGACTGACTGACTAATTGCCTGACTGACTGAGACTGGACTGACTGACTGACTGACTGACTGACTGACTAACTGACTGACTGAGACTGACTGACTGACTGCTTGACTCTCTGACTGGCTATTTCACTGACTGACTGAATGACTAAATGACTGACTGACACTGACTGACTGACTGCTTGACTACCTGACTGACTGCTTGACTGACTAACTGACTGGACAGGACTGACCGACTGACTGACTGACAGACTGACTGAATAAGGATGACTGACAGACTGACTGAATAAGGCTGACCGACTGACTGACTGCCCGACTGACTGACTGACTGAATGACTGACTGACTGACTGACCGAGACTGACTGACTGACTGACTGAGACTGGACTGGACTGACTGACTGACTGACTGAGACTGACTGACTGCTTTAGTGACTAACTGACTGCACAGGACTGACCGACTGACTGAATGACTGACGGCCTGACTGACTGACTGACTGAATGACTGACTGACTGAGACTAAATGACTGACTGCTTGACTGACTGGCTGAAGGACTAACTGACTGACTGAGACTGAATGGCTGAGTGCTTGACTGATTGACTGTCAGACTGACTGACTGACTTCGCAAAAGGGAAAAATAAAAAAAAAAGAATTATAAAATTAGAAAAAAATATTTGCATTTAAGATTTCCTTTCCGGCCGGGACTCGAACCCAGTACCACGCGCTAGGAACCCAACGGTGTAGCCATTAGGCTATCGGAGCTCTGTCGATGGAAGTCTTAAATATAATAAAAACAAAAAATGCACCTTGGTAATTATTGATTCAAACACTTTGAAATTTACAGGTCGAATAATTAAACTGACTCAGAATTTTTCTCTCTACATAAATAATCAATATTCGCAAAAGAGAAAAATTAAAAAAAAAAGAAGAAGAAATTTGAAATTAGAAACTAAAAGTATACATTGAAGATTTTCGTTTAGGCTGGGACTCGAACCCAGGGCCACTCGCTTGGAAGCCTAACACTCTAGCCATTAGTCTATGGGAGCTCTGTCGGTGGGAGTTTTAAATATAATAAAAACAAAAAATGCACCTTGGTAATTGTTTATTTAAACACTTTGAAATCTTCGTGTCGAAAAATTAAACTGACTCAGAATTTTCTTCCCTACATAAATAATCAATAATTGCAAAGGAAGGAAATTGAAAAAAAAAGAATTTTCAAATTAGAAAAGAAATATATACATTGAAGATATTCGCTCCGGCTGGGACTCGAACCCAGGCCACTCGCTTGGAAGACCAGCGGTCTAGCCATTAGGCTATCGGAGTTCTGTCGAGCGGAGTCTTACTGCCTGACTGATACTGCCTGACTGACAGACTGACTCACTGACTGACTGATACTGACTGACTGACTCACTGACTGACCGAGACTGACTGACTAATTGCCTGACTGACTCAGACTGGACTGACTGACTGACTGACTGACTGACTGACTGACTGAGACTGACTGACTGACTGCTTGACTCTCTGACTGGCTATTTCACTGACTGACTGAATGACTAAATGACTGACTGACACTGACTGACTGACTGCTTGACTACCTGACTGACTGCTTGACTGACTAACTGACTGGACAGGACTGACCGACTGACTGACTGACAGACTGACTGAATAAGGATGACTGACAGACTGACTGAATAAGGCTGACCGACTGACTGACTGCCTGACTGACTGACTGACTGAATGACTGACTGACTGACTGACCGAGACTGACTGACTGACTGACTGAGACTGGACTGGACTGACTGACTGACTGACTGAGACTGACTGACTGCTTTAGTGACTAACTGACTGCACAGGACTGACCGACTGACTGAATGACTGACGGCCTGACTGACTGACTGACTGAATGACTGACTGACTGAGACTAAATGACTGACTGCTTGACTGACTGGCTGAAGGACTAACTGACTGACTGAGTGACTGACTGTCTGGACTGACTGACTGAGACTGAATGGCTGAGTGCTTGACTGATTGACTGTCAGACTGACTGACTGACTTCGCAAAAGGGAAAAATAAAAAAAAAAGAATTATAAAATTAGAAAAAAATATTTGCATTTAAGATTTCCTTTCCGGCCGGGACTCGAACCCAGTACCACGCGCTAGGAACCCAACGGTGTAGCCATTAGGCTATCGGAGCTCTGTCGATGGAAGTCTTAAATATAATAAAAACAAAAAATGCACCTTGGTAATTATTGATTCAAACACTTTGAAATTTACAGGTCGAATAATTAAACTGACTCAGAATTTTTCTCCCTACATAAATAATCAATATTCGCAAAAGAGAAATATTAAAAAAAAAAAGAAGAAGAAATTTGAAATTAGAAACTAAAAGTATACATTGAAGATTTTCGTTTAGGCTGGGACTCGAACCCAGGGCCACTCGCTTGGAAGCCTAACGCTCTAGCCATTAGTCTATGGGAGCTCTGTCGGTGGGAGTTTTAAATATAATAAAAACAAAAATGCACCTTGGTAATTGTTTATTTAAACACTTTGAAATCTTCGTGTCGAAAAATTAAACTGACTCAGAATTTTCTTCCCTACATAAATAATCAATAATTGCAAAGGAAAGAAATTGAAAAAAAAAAGAATTTTCAAATTAGAAAAGAAATATATACATTGAAGATATTCGCTCCGGCTGAGACTCGAACCCAGGCCACTCGCTTGGAAGACCAGCGGTCTAGCCATTAGGCTATCGGAGTTCTGTCGAGCGGAGTCTTACTGCCTGACTGATACTGCCTGACTGACAGACTGACTCAATGACTGATACTGACTGACTGACTCACTGACTGACCGAGACTGACTGACTAACTGCCTGACTGACTGAGACTGGACTGACTGACTGACTGACTGACTGACTGACTAACTGAGTGACTGAGACTGACTGACTGACTGCTTGACTCTCTGACTGGCTATTTCACTGACTGACTGAATGACTAAATGACTGACTGACACTGACTGACTGACTGCTTGACTACCTGACTGACTGCTTGACTGACTAACTGACTGGACAGGACTGACCGACTGACTGACTGACAGACTGACTGAATAAGGCTGACTGACTGACTGACTGACAGACTGACTGAATAAGGCTGACCGACTGACTGACTGACTGACTGACTGAATGACTGACTGACTGACTGACCGAGACTGACTGACTGACTGACTGAGACTGGACTGGACTGACTGACTGACTGACTGACTGAGACTGACTGACTGCTTTAGTGACTAACTGACTGCACAGGACTGACCGACTGACTGACTGACTGACGGCCTGACTGACTGACTGACTGAATGACTGACTGACTGAGACTAAATGACTGACTGCTTGACTGACTGGCTGAAGGACTAACTGACTGACTGAGTGACTGACTGACTGGACTGACTGACTGAGACTGAATGACTGAGTGCTAGACTGATTGACTGTCAGACTGACTGACTGACTTCGCAAAAGGGAAAAATAAAAAAAAAAAGAATTATAAAATTAGAAAAAAATATTTGCATTTAAGATTTCCTTTCCGGCCGGGACTCGAACCCAGTACCACGCGCTAGGAACCCAACGGTGTAGCCATTAGGCTATCGGAGCTCTGTCGATGGAAGTCTTAAATATAATAAAAACAAAAAATGCACCTTGGTAATTATTGATTCAAACACTTTGAAATTTACAGGTCGAATAATTAAACTGACTCAGAATTTTTCTCCCTACATAAATAATCAATATTCGCAAAAGAGAAAAATTAAAAAAAAAAGAAGAAGAAATTTGAAATTAGAAACTAAAAGTATACATTGAAGATTTTCGTTTAGGCTGGGACTCGAACCCAGGGCCACTCGCTTGGAAGCCTAACACTCTAGCCATTAGTCTATGGGAGCTCTGTCGGTGGGAGTTTTAAATATAATAAAAACAAAAAATGCACCTTGGTAATTGTTTATTTAAACACTTTGAAATCTTCGTGTCGAAAAATTAAACTGACTCAGAATTTTCTTCCCTACATAAATAATCAATAATTGCAAAGGAAAGAAATTGAAAAAAAAAAGAATTTTCAAATTAGAAAAGAAATATATACATTGAAGATATTCGCTCCGTCTGGGACTCGAACCCAGGCCACTCGCTTGGAAGACCAGCGGTCTAGCCATTAGGCTATCGGAGTTCTGTCGAGCGGAGTCTTACTGCCTGACTGATACTGCCTGACTGACAGACTGACTCACTGACTGACTGATACTGACTGACTGACTCACTGACTGACCGAGACTGACTGACTAATTGCCTGACTGACTGAGACTGGACTGACTGACTGACTGACTGACTGACTGACTAACTGACTGACTGAGACTGACTGACTGACTGCTTGACTCTCTGACTGGCTATTTCACTGACTGACTGAATGACTAAATGACTGACTGACACTGACTGACTGACTGCTTGACTACCTGACTGACTGCTTGACTGACTAACTGACTGGACAGGACTGACCGACTGACTGACTGACAGACTGACTGAATAAGGATGACTGACAGACTGACTGAATAAGGCTGACCGACTGACTGACTGCCTGACTGACTGACTGACTGAATGACTGACTGACTGACTGACCGAGACTGACTGACTGACTGACTGAGACTGGACTGGACTGACTGACTGACTGACTGAGACTGACTGACTGCTTTAGTGACTAACTGACTGCACAGGACTGACCGACTGACTGAATGACTGACGGCCTGACTGACTGACTGACTGAATGACTGACTGACTGAGACTAAATGACTGACTGCTTGACTGACTGGCTGAAGGACTAACTGACTGACTGAGTGACTGACTGACTGGACTGACTGACTGAGACTGAATGGCTGAGTGCTTGACTGATTGACTGTCAGACTGACTGACTGACTTCGCAAAAGGGAAAAATAAAAAAAAAAGAATTATAAAATTAGAAAAAAATATTTGCATTTAAGATTTCCTTTCCGGCCGGGACTCGAACCCAGTACCACGCGCTAGGAACCCAACGGTGTAGCCATTAGGCTATCGGAGCTCTGTCGATGGAAGTCTTAAATATAATAAAAACAAAAAATGCACCTTGGTAATTATTGATTCAAACACTTTGAAATTTACAGGTCGAATAATTAAACTGACTCAGAATTTTTCTCCCTACATAAATAATCAATATTCGCAAAAGAGAAAAATTAAAAAAAAAAGAAGAAGAAATTTGAAATTAGAAACTAAAAGTATACATTGAAGATTTTCGTTTAGGCTGGGACTCGAACCCAGGGCCACTCGCTTGGAAGCCTAACGCTCTAGCCATTAGTCTATGGGAGCTCTGTCGGTGGGAGTTTTAAATATAATAAAAACAAAAAATGCACCTTGGTAATTGTTTATTTAAACACTTTGAAATCTTCGTGTCGAAAAATTAAACTGACTCAGAATTTTCTTCCCTACATAAATAATCAATAATTGCAAAGGAAAGAAATTGAAAAAAAAAGAATTTTCAAATTAGAAAAGAAATATATACATTGAAGATATTCGCTCCGGCTGAGACTCGAACCCAGGCCACTCGCTTGGAAGACCAGCGGTCTAGCCATTAGGCTATCGGAGTTCTGTCGAGCGGAGTCTTACTGCCTGACTGATACTGCCTGACTGACAGACTGACTCACTGACTGATACTGACTGACTGACTCACTGACTGACCGAGACTGACTGACTAACTGCCTGACTGACTGAGATTGGACTGACTGACTGACTGACTGACTGACTGACTGACTGAGTGACTGAGACTGACTGACTGACTGCTTGACTCTCTGACTGGCTATTTCACTGACTGACTGAATGACTAAATGACTGACTGACACTGACTGACTGACTGCTTGACTGACTAACTGACTGGACAGGACTGACCGACTGACTGACTAACAGACTGAGTGAATAAGGCTGACTGACTGACTGACTGACAGACTGACTGAATAAGGCTGACCGACTGACTGACTGACTGACTGACTGAATGACTGACTGACTGACTGACCGAGACTGACTGACTGACTGACTGAGACTGGACTGGACTGACTGACTGACTGACTGACTGAGACTGACTGACTGCTTTAGTGACTAACTGACTGCACAGGACTGACCGACTGACTGACTGACGGCCTGACTGACTGACTGACTGAATGACTGACTGACTGAGACTAAATGACTGACTGCTTGACTGACTGGCTGAAGGACTAACTGACTGACTGAGTGACTGACTGACTGGACTGACTGACTGAGACTGAATGACTGAGTGCTTGACTGATTGACTGTCAGACTGACTGACTGACTTCGCAAAAGGGAAAAATAAAAAAAAAGAATTATAAAATTAGAAAAAAATATTTGCATTTAAGATTTCCTTTCCGGCCGGGACTCGAACCCAGTACCACGCGCTAGGAACCCAACGGTCTAGCCATTAGGCTATCGGAGCTCTGTCGATGGAAGTCTTAAATATAATAAAAACAAAAAATGCACCTTGGTAATTATTGATTCAAACACTTTGAAATTTACAGGTCGAATAATTAAACTGACTCAGAATTTTTCTCCCTACATAAATAATCAATATTCGCAAAAGAGAAAAATTAAAAAAAAAAGAAGAAGAAATTTCAAATTAGAAACTAAAAGTATACATTGAAGATTTTCGTTCAGGCTGGGACTCGAACCCAGGGCCACTCGCTTGGAAGCCTAACACTCTAGCCATTAGTCTATGGGAGCGCTGTCGGTGGGAGTTTTAAATATAATAAAAAAAAATGCACCTTGGTAATTGTTTATTTAAACACTTTGAAATCTTCGTGTCGAAAAATTAAACTGACTCAGAATTTTCTTCCCTACATAAATAATCAATAATTGCAAAGGAAAGAAATTGAAAAAAAAAAGAATTTTCAAATTAGAAAAGAAATATATACATTGAAGATATTCGCTCCGGCTGGGACTCGAACCCAGGCCACTCGCTTGGAAGACCAGCGGTCTAGCCATTAGGCTATCGGAGTTCTGTCGAGCGGAGTCTTACTGCCTGACTGATACTGCCTGACTGACAGACTGACTCACTGACTGACTGATACTGACTGACTGACTCACTGACTGACCGAGACTGACTGACTAACTGCCTGACTGACTGAGACTGGACTGACTGACTGACTGACTGACTAACTGACTGACTGAGACTGACTGACTGACTGCTTGACTCTCTGACTGGCTATTTCACTGACTGACTGAATGACTAAATGACTGACTGACACTGACTGACTGACTGCTTGACTACCTGACTGACTGCTTGACTGACTAACTGACTGGACAGGACTGACCGACTGACTGACTGACAGACTGACTGAATAAGGATGACTGACAGACTGACTGAATAAGGCTGACTGACTGACTGACTGACAGACTGACTGAATAAGGCTGACCGACTGACTGACTGCCTGACTGACTGACTGACTGAATGACTGACTGACTGACTGACCGAGACTGACTGACTGACTGACTGAGACTGGACTGGACTGACTGACTGACTGACTGACTGAGACTGACTGACTGCTTTAGTGACTAACTGACTGCACAGGACTGACCGACTGACTGACTGACTGACTGCCTGACTGACTGACTGACTGAATGACTGACTGACTGAGACTAAATGACTGACTGCTTGACTGACTGGCTGAAGGACTAACTGACTGACTGAGTGACTGACTGACTGGACTGACTGACTGAGACTGAATGACTGAGTGCTTGACTGATTGACTGTCAGACTGACTGACTGACTTCGCAAAAGGGAAAAATAAAAAAAAAGAATTATAAAATTAGAAAAAAATATTTGCATTTAAGATTTCCTTTCCGGCTGGGATTTGAACCCAGGGCGACACTCATGGAAGCCCAACGCTCACGCCAATATACTATCGGATCTCTGTTGATCGGTGTCTTAATTATAATAAAAACAAAAAATGCACCTTAGTAATTATTGATCTAAAATCTTTGAAATCTAAAGGTCGAATGATTAAACTGACTCAGAATTTTCTTCCGTACATAAATAATCCATATTTGCAAAAGAAAGAAATTGAAGAAAAAAAAGAATCTTCAAATTAGAAGAGAAATATATACATGGAAGATTTTCTTTCCGGCCGGGACTCGAACCCAGTACCACGCGCTTGGAACCCAACGGTCTAGCCATCAGGCTATCGGAGCTCTGTCGATGGAAGTCTTAAATATAATAAAAACAAAAAATGCACCTTGGTAATTATTGATTCAAACACTTTGAAATTTACAGGTCGAATAATTAAACTGACTCAGAATTTTTCTCCCTACATAAATAATCAATATACGCAAAAGAGAAAAATTAAAAAAAAAAAGAAGAAGAAATTTCAAATTAGAAACTAAAAGTATACATTGAAGATTTTCGTTCAGGCTGGGACTCGAACCCAGGGCCACTCGCTTGGAAGCCTAACACTCTAGCCATTAGTCTATGGGAGCTCTGTCGGTGGGAGTTTTAAATATAATAAAAACAAAAAATGCACCTTGGTAATTGTTTATTTAAACACTTTGAAATCTTCGTGTCGAAAAATTAAACTGACTCAGAATTTTCTTCCCTACATAAATAATCAATAATTGCAAAGGAAAGAAATTGAAAAAAAAAAGAATTTTCAAATTAGAAAAGAAATATATACATTGAAGATATTCGCTCCGGCTGGGACTCGAACCCAGGCCACTCGCTTGGAAGACCAGCGGTCTAGCCATTAGGCTATCGGAGTTCTGTCGAGCGGAGTCTTACTGCCTGACTGATACTGCCTGACTGACAGACTGACTCACTGACTGACTGATACTGACTGACTGACTCACTGACTGACCGAGACTGACTGACTAACTGCCTGACTGACTGAGACTGGACTGACTGACTGACTGACTGACTAACTGACTGACTGAGACTGACTGACTGACTGCTTGACTCTCTGACTGGCTATTTCACTGACTGACTGAATGACTAAATGACTGACTGACACTGACTGACTGACTGCTTGACTACCTGACTGACTGCTTGACTGACTAACTGACTGGACAGGACTGACCGACTGACTGACTGACAGACTGACTGAATAAGGATGACTGACAGACTGACTGAATAAGGCTGACTGACTGACTGACTGACAGACTGACTGAATAAGGCTGACCGACTGACTGACTGCCTGACTGACTGACTGACTGAATGACTGACTGACTGACTGACCGAGACTGACTGACTGACTGACTGAGACTGGACTGGACTGACTGACTGACTGACTGACTGAGACTGACTGACTGCTTTAGTGACTAACTGACTGCACAGGACTGACCGACTGACTGACTGACTGACTGCCTGACTGACTGACTGACTGAATGACTGACTGACTGAGACTAAATGACTGACTGCTTGACTGACTGGCTGAAGGACTAACTGACTGACTGAGTGACTGACTGACTGGACTGACTGACTGAGACTGAATGACTGAGTGCTTGACTGATTGACTGTCAGACTGACTGACTGACTTCGCAAAAGGGAAAAATAAAAAAAAAGAATTATAAAATTAGAAAAAAATATTTGCATTTAAGATTTCCTTTCCGGCTGGGATTTGAACCCAGGGGGACACTCATGGAAGCCCAACGCTCTCGCCAATATACTATCGGATCTCTGTTGATCGGTGTCTTAATTATAATAAAAACAAAAAATGCACCTTAGTAATTATTGATCTAAAATCTTTGAAATCTAAAGGTCGAATGATTAAACTGACTCAGAATTTTCTTCCGTACATAAATAATCCATATTTGCAAAAGAAAGAAATTGAAGAAAAAAAAGAATCTTCAAATTAGAAGAGAAATATATACATGGAAGATTTTCTTTCCGGCCCGGTCTCGAACCCAGTACCACGCGCTTGGAACCCAACGGTCTAGCCATCAGGCTATCGGAGCTCTGTCGATGGAAGTCTTAAATATAATAAAAAAAAAAATGCACCTTGGTAATTATTGATTCAAACACTTTGAAATTTACAGGTCGAATAATTAAACTGACTCAGAATTTTTCTCCCTACATAAATAATCAATATACGCAAAAGAGAAAAATTAAAAAAAAAAGAAGAAGAAATTTCAAATTAGAAACTAAAAGTATACATTGAAGATTTTCGTTCAGGCCGGGACTCGAACCCAGGGCCACTCGCTTGGAAGCCTAACACTCTAGCCATTAGTCTATGGGAGCTCTGTCGGTGGGAGTTTTAAATATAATAAAAACAAAAAATGCACCTTGGTAATTGTTTATTTAAACACTTTGAAATCTTCGTGTCGAAAAATTAAACTGACTCAGAATTTTCTTCCCTACATAAATAATCAATAATTGCAAAGGAAAGAAATTGAAAAAAAAAAGAATTTTCAAATTAGAAAAGAAATATATGCATTGAAGATATTCGCTCCGGCTGGGACTCGAACCCAGGCCACTCGCTTGGAAGACCAGCGGTCTAGCCATTAGGCTATCGGAGTTCTGTCGAGCGGAGTCTTACTGCCTGACTGATACTGCCTGACTGACAGACTGACTCACTGACTGACTGATACTGACTGACTGACTAACTGACTGAATGAGACTGACTGACTGACTGCTTGACTCTCTGACTGGCTATTTCACTGACTGACTGAATGACTAAATGACTGACTGACACTGACTGACTGACTGCTTGACTACCTGACTGACTGCTTGACTGACTAACTGACTGGACAGGACTGACCGACTGACTGACTGACAGACTGACTGAATAAGGATGACTGACAGACTGACTGAATAAGGCTGACTGACTGACTGACTGACAGACTGACTGAATAAGGCTGACCGACTGACTGACTGCCTGACTGACTGACTGACTGAATGACTGACTGACTGACCGAGACTAACTGACTGACTGACTGAGACTGGACTGGACTGACTGACTGACTGACTGACTGAGACTGACTGACTGCTTTAGTGACTAACTGACTGCACATGACTGACCGACTGACTGACTGCCTGACTGCCTGACTGACTGACTGACTGAATGACTGACTGACTGAGACTAAATGACTGACTGCTTGACTGACTGGCTGAAGGACTAACTGACTGACTGAGTGACTGACTGACTGACTGAGACTGAATGACTGAGTGCTTGACTGATTGACTGTCAGTCTGACTGACTGACTTCGCAAAAGGGAAAAATAAAAAAAAAAGAATTATAAAATTAGAAAAAAATATTTGCATTTAAGATTTCCTTTCCGGCCGGGACTCGAACCCAGTACCACGCGCTAGGAACCCAACGGTGTAGACATTAGGCTATCGGAGCTCTGTCGATGGAAGTCTTAAATATAATAAAAACAAAAAATGCACCTTGGTAATTATTGATTTAAACACTTTGAAATTTACAGGTCGAATAATTAAACTGACTCAGAATTTTTCTCCCTACATAAATAATCAATATTCGCAAAAGAGAAAAATTAAAAAAAAAAAGAAGAAGAAATTTGAAATTAGAAACTAAAAGTATACATTGAAGATTTTCGTTTAGGCTGGGACTCGAACCCAGGGCCACTCGCTTGGAAGCCTAACACTCTAGCCATTAGTCTATGGGAGCTCTGTCGGTGGGAGTTTTAAATATAATAAAAACAAAAAATGCACCTTGGTAATTGTTTATTTAAACACTTTGAAATCTTCGTGTCGAAAAATTAAACTGACTCAGAATTTTCTTCCCTACATAAATAATCAATAATTGCAAAGGAAAGAAATTGAAAAAAAAAGAATTTTCAAATTAGAAAAGAAATATATACATTGAAGATATTCGCTCCGGCTGAGACTCGAACCCAGGCCACTCGCTTGGAAGACCAGCGGTCTAGCCATTAGGCTATCGGAGTTCTGTCGAGCGGAGTCTTACTGCCTGACTGATACTGCCTGACTGACAGACTGACTCACTGACTGATACTGACTGAGACTGACTGACTGACTGCTTGACTCTCTGACTGGCTATTTCACTGACTGACTGAATGACTAAATGACTGACTGACACTGACTGACTGACTGCTTGACTACCTGACTGACTGCTTGACTGACTAACTGACTGGACAGGACTGACCGACTGACTGACTGACAGACTGACTGAATAAGGCTGACTGACTGACTGACTGACAGACTGACTGAATAAGGCTGACCGACTGACTGACTGACTGACTGACTGAATGACTGACTGACTGACTGACCGAGACTGACTGACTGACTGACCGAGACTGACTGACTGACTGACTGAGACTGGACTGGACTGACTGACTGACTGACTGACTGAGACTGACTGACTGCTTTAGTGACTAACTGACTGCACAGGACTGACCGACTGACTGACTGACTGACGGCCTGACTGACTGACTGACTGAATGACTGACTGACTGAGACTAAATGACTGACTGCTTGACTGACTGGCTGAAGGACTAACTGACTGACTGAGTGACTGACTGACTTTACTGACTGACTGAGACTGAATGACTGAGTGCTTGACTGATTGACTGTCAGACTGACTGACTGACTTCGCAAAAGGGAAAAATAAAAAAAAAGAATTATAAAATTAGAAAAAAATACTTGCATTTAAGATTTCCTTTCCGGCCGGGACTCGAACCCAGTACCACGCGCTAGGAACCCAACGGTGTAGCCATTAGGCTATCGGAGCTCTGTCGATGGAAGTCTTAAATATAACAAAAACAAAAAATGCACCTTGGTAATTATTGATTCAAACACTTTGAAATTTACAGGTCGAATAATTAAACTGACTCAGAATTTTTCTCCCTACATAAATAATCAATATTCGCAAAAGAGAAAAATTAAAAAAAAAAGAAGAAGAAATTTGAAATTAGAAACTAAAAGTATACATTGAAGATTTTCGTTTAGGCTGGGACTCGAACCCAGGGCCACTCGCTTGGAAGCCTAACACTCTAGCCATTAGTCTATGGGAGCTCTGTCGGTAGGAGTTTTAAATATAATAAAAACAAAAAATGCACCTTGGTAATTGTTTATTTAAACACTTTGAAATCTTTGTGTCGAAAAATTAAACTGACTCAGAATTTTCTTCCCTACATAAATAATCAATAATTGCAAAGGAAAGAAATTGAAAAAAAAAAGAATTTTCAAATTAGAAAAGAAATATATACATTGAAGATATTCGCTCCGGCTGGGACTCGAAACCAGGCCACTCGCTTGGAAGACCAGCGGTCTAGCCATTAGGCTATCGGAGTTCTGTCGAGCGGAGTCTTACTGCCTGACTGATACTGCCTGACTGACAGACTGACTCTCTGACTGACTGATACTGACTGACTGACTCACTGACTGACCGAGACTGACTGACTAATTGCCTGACTGACTGAGACTGGACTGACTGACTGACTGACTGACTGACTGACTAACTGACTGACTGAGACTGACTGACTGACTGCTTGACTCTCTGACTGGCTATTTCACTGACTGACTGAATGACTAAATGACTGACTGACACTGACTGACTGACTGCTTGACTACCTGACTGACTGCTTGACTGACTAACTGACTGGACAGGACTGACCGACTGACTGACTGACAGACTGACTGAATAAGGCTGACTGACTGACTGACTGACAGACTGACTGAATAAGGCTGACCGACTGACTGACTGCCTGACTGACTGACTGACTGAATGACTGACTGACTGACTGACCGAGACTGACTGACTGACTGACTGAGACTGGACTGGACTGACTGACTGACTGACTGACTGAGACTGACTGACTGCTTTAGTGACTAACTGACTGCACAGGACTGACCGACTGACTGAATGACTGACGGCCTGACTGACTGACTGACTGAATGACTGACTGACTGAGACTAAATGACTGACTGCTTGACTGACTGGCTGAAGGACTAACTGACTGACTGAGTGACTGACTGACTGGACTGACTGACTGAGACTGAATGACTGAGTGCTTGACTGATTGACTGTCAGACTGACTGACTGACTTCGCAAAAGGGAAAAATAAAAAAAAAAGAATTATAAAATTAGAAAAAAATATTTGCTTTTAAGATTTCCTTTCCGGCCGGGACTCGAACCCAGTACCACGCGCTAGGAACCCAACGGTGTAGCCATTAGGCTATCGGAGCTCTGTCGATGGAAGTCTTAAATATAATAAAAACAAAAAATGCACCTTGGTAATTATTGATTCAAACACTTTGAAATTTACAGGTCGAATAATTAAACTGACTCAGAATTTTTCTCCCTACATAAATAATCAATATTCGCAAAAGAGAAAAATTAAAAAAAAAAGAAGAAGAAATTTGAAATTAGAAACTAAAAGTATACATTGAAGATTTTCGTTTAGGCTGGGACTCGAACCCAGGGCCACTCGCTTGGAAGCCTAACACTCTAGCCATTAGTCTATGGGAGCTCTGTCGGTGGGAGTTTTAAATATAATAAAAACAAAAAATGCACCTTGGTAATTGTTTATTTAAACACTTTGAAATCTTCGTGTCGAAAAATTAAACTGACTCAGAATTTTCTTCCCTACATAAATAATCAATAATTGCAAAGGAAAGAAATTGAAAAAAAAAAAAGAATTTTCAAATTAGAAAAGAAATATATACATTGAAGATATTCGCTCCGGCTGGGACTCGAACCCAGGCCACTCGCTTGGAAGACCAGCGGTCTAGCCATTAGGCTATCGGAGTTCTGTCGAGCGGAGTCTTACTGCCTGACTCATACTGCCTAACTGACAGACTGACTCACTGACTGAATGATACTGACTGACTGACTCACTGACTGACCGAGACTGACTGACTAACTGCCTGACTGACTGAGACTGGACTGACTGACTGACTGACTGACTGACTGACTAACTGACTGACTGAGACTGACTGACTGACTGCTTGACTCTCTGACTGGCTATTTCACTGACTGACTGAATGACTAAATGACTGACTGACACTGACTGACTGACTGCTTGACTACCTGACTGACTGCTTGACTGACTAACTGACAGGACAGGACTGACCGACTGACTGACTGACAGACTGACTGAATAAGGATGACTGACAGACCGACTGAATAAGGCTGACTGACTGACTGACTGACAGACTGACTGAATGAGGCTGACCGACTGACTGACTGCCAGACTGACTGACTGACTGAATGACTGACTGACTGACTGACCGAGACTGACTGACTGACTGACTGAGACTGGACTGGACTGACTGACTGACTGAGACTGACTGACTGCTTTAGTGACTAACTGACTGCACATGACTGACCGACTGACTGACTGCCTGACTGCCTGACTGACTGACTGACTGAATGACTGACTGACTGAGACTAAATGACTGACTGCTTGACTGACTGGCTGGAGGACTAACTGACTGACTGAGTGACTGACTGACTGACTGAGACTGAATGACTGAGTGCTTGACTGATTGACTGTCAGTCTGACTGACTGACTTCGCAAAAGGGAAAAATAAAAAAAAAGAATTATAAAATTAGAAAAAAATATTTGCATTTAAGATTTCCTTTCCGGCCGGGACTCGAACCCAGTACCACGCGCTAGGAACCCAACGGTGTAGACATTAGGCTATCGGAGCTCTGTCGATGGAAGTCTTAAATATAATAAAAACAAAAAATGCACCTTGGTAATTATTGATTTAAACACTTTGAAATTTACAGGTCGAATAATTAAACTGACTCAGAATTTTTCTCCCTACATAAATAATCAATATTCGCAAAAGAGAAAAATTAAAAAAAAAAGAAGAAGAAATTTGAAATTAGAAACTAAAAGTATACATTGAAGATTTTCGTTTAGGCTGGGACTCGAACCCAGGGCCACTCGCTTGGAAGCCTAACACTCTAGCCATTAGTCTATGGGAGCTCTGTCGGTGGGAGTTTTAAATATAATAAAAACAAAAAATGCACCTTGGTAATTGTTTATTTAAACACTTTGAAATCTTCGTGTCGAAAAATTAAACTGACTCAGAATTTTCTTCCCTACATAAATAATCAATAATTGCAAAGGAAAGAAATTGAAAAAAAAAGAATTTTCAAATTAGAAAAGAAATATATACATTGAAGATATTCGCTCCGGCTGAGACTCGAACCCAGGCCACTCGCTTGGAAGACCAGCGGTCTAGCCATTAGGCTATCGGAGTTCTGTCGAGCGGAGTCTTACTGCCTGACTGATACTGCCTGACTGACAGACTGACTCACTGACTGATACTGACTGACTGACTCACTGACTGACCGAGACTGACTGACTAACTGCCTGACTGACTGAGACTGGACTGACTGACTGACTGACTGACTGACTGACTAACTGACTGACTGAGACTGACTGACTGACTGCTTGACTCTCTGACTGGCTATTTCACTGACTGACTGAATGACTAAATGACTGACTGACACTGACTGACTGACTGCTTGACTACCTGACTAACTGCTTGACTGACTAACTGACTGGACAGGACTGACCGACTGACTGACTGACAGACTGACTGAATAAGGCTGACTGACTGACTGACTGACAGACTGACTGAATAAGGCTGACCGACTGACTGACTGACTGACTGACTGAATGACTGACTGACTGACTGACTGAATGACTGACTGACTGAGACTAAATGACTGACTGCTTGACTGACTGGCTGAAGGACTAACTGACTGACTGAGTGACTGACTGACTGGACTGACTGACTGAGACTGAATGACTGAGTGCTTGACTGATTGACTGTCAGACTGACTGACTGACTTCGCAAAAGGGAAAAATAAAAAAAAAAGAATTATAAAATTAGAAAAAAATATTTGCTTTTAAGATTTCCTTTCCGGCCGGGACTCGAACCCAGTACCACGCGCTAGGAACCCAACGGTGTAGCCATTAGGCTATCGGAGCTCTGTCGATGGAAGTCTTAAATATAATAAAAACAAAAAATGCACCTTGGTAATTATTGATTCAAACACTTTGAAATTTACAGGTCGAATAATTAAACTGACTCAGAATTTTTCTCCCTACATAAATAATCAATATTCGCAAAAGAGAAAAATTAAAAAAAAAAGAAGAAGAAATTTGAAATTAGAAACTAAAAGTATACATTGAAGATTTTCGTTTAGGCTGGGACTCGAACCCAGGGCCACTCGCTTGGAAGCCTAACACTCTAGCCATTAGTCTATGGGAGCTCTGTCGGTGGGAGTTTTAAATATAATAAAAACAAAAAATGCACCTTGGTAATTGTTTATTTAAACACTTTGAAATCTTCGTGTCGAAAAATTAAACTGACTCAGAATTTTCTTCCCTACATAAATAATCAATAATTGCAAAGGAAAGAAATTGAAAAAAAAAAAAAAGAATTTTCAAATTAGAAAAGAAATATATACATTGAAGATATTCGCTCCGGCTGGGACTCGAACCCAGGCCACTCGCTTGGAAGACCAGCGGTCTAGCCATTAGGCTATCGGAGTTCTGTCGAGCGGAGTCTTACTGCCTGACTCATACTGCCTAACTGACAGACTGACTCACTGACTGAATGATACTGACTGACTGACTCACTGACTGACCGAGACTGACTGACTAACTGCCTGACTGACTGAGACTGGACTGACTGACTGACTGACTGACTGACTGACTAACTGACTGACTGAGACTGACTGACTGACTGCTTGACTCTCTGACTGGCTATTTCACTGACTGACTGAATGACTAAATGACTGACTGACACTGACTGACTGACTGCTTGACTACCTGACTGACTGCTTGACTGACTAACTGACAGGACAGGACTGACCGACTGACTGACTGACAGACTGACTGAATAAGGATGACTGACAGACCGACTGAATAAGGCTGACTGACTGACTGACTGACAGACTGACTGAATAAGGCTGACCGACTGACTGACTGCCAGACTGACTGACTGACTGAATGACTGACTGACTGACTGACCGAGACTGACTGACTGACTGACTGAGACTGGACTGGACTGACTGACTGACTGAGACTGACTGACTGCTTTAGTGACTAACTGACTGCACATGACTGACCGACTGACTGACTGCCTGACTGCCTGACTGACTGACTGACTGAATGACTGACTGACTGAGACTAAATGACTGACTGCTTGACTGACTGGCTGGAGGACTAACTGACTGACTGAGTGACTGACTGACTGACTGAGACTGAATGACTGAGTGCTTGACTGATTGACTGTCAGTCTGACTGACTGACTTCGCAAAAGGGAAAAATAAAAAAAAAGAATTATAAAATTAGAAAAAAATATTTGCATTTAAGATTTCCTTTCCGGCCGGGACTCGAACCCAGTACCACGCGCTAGGAACCCAACGGTGTAGACATTAGGCTATCGGAGCTCTGTCGATGGAAGTCTTAAATATAATAAAAACAAAAAATGCACCTTGGTAATTATTGATTTAAACACTTTGAAATTTACAGGTCGAATAATTAAACTGACTCAGAATTTTTCTCCCTACATAAATAATCAATATTCGCAAAAGAGAAAAATTAAAAAAAAAAAGAAGAAGAAATTTGAAATTAGAAACTAAAAGTATACATTGAAGATTTTCGTTTAGGCTGGGACTCGAACCCAGGGCCACTCGCTTGGAAGCCTAACACTCTAGCCATTAGTCTATGGGAGCTCTGTCGGTGGGAGTTTTAAATATAATAAAAACAAAAAATGCACCTTGGTAATTGTTTATTTAAACACTTTGAAATCTTCGTGTCGAAAAATTAAACTGACTCAGAATTTTCTTCCCTACATAAATAATCAATAATTGCAAAGGAAAGAAATTGAAAAAAAAAGAATTTTCAAATTAGAAAAGAAATATATACATTGAAGATATTCGCTCCGGCTGAGACTCGAACCCAGGCCACTCGCTTGGAAGACCAGCGGTCTAGCCATTAGGCTATCGGAGTTCTGTCGAGCGGAGTCTTACTGCCTGACTGATACTGCCTGACTGACAGACTGACTCACTGACTGATACTGACTGACTGACTCACTGACTGACCGAGACTGACTGACTAACTGCCTGACTGACTGAGACTGGACTGACTGACTGACTGACTGACTGACTGACTAACTGACTGACTGAGACTGACTGACTGACTGCTTGACTCTCTGACTGGCTATTTCACTGACTGACTGAATGACTAAATGACTGACTGACACTGACTGACTGACTGCTTGACTACCTGACTAACTGCTTGACTGACTAACTGACTGGACAGGACTGACCGACTGACTGACTGACAGACTGACTGAATAAGGCTGACTGACTGACTGACTGACAGACTGACTGAATAAGGCTGACCGACTGACTGACTGACTGACTGACTGAATGACTGACTGACTGACTGACCGAGACTGACTGACTGACTGACCGAGACTGACTGACTGACTGACTGAGACTGGACTGGACTGACTGACTGACTGACTGACTGAGACTGACTGACTGCTTTAGTGACTAACTGACTGCACAGGACTGACCGACTGACTGACTGACTGACGGCCTGACTGACTGACTGACTGAATGACTGATTGACTGAGACTAAATGACTGACTGCTTGACTGACTGGCTGAAGGACTAACTGACTGACTGAGTGACTGACTGACTTTACTGACTGACTGAGACTGAATGACTGAGTGCTTGACTGATTGACTGTCAGACTGACTGACTGACTTCGCAAAAGGGAAAAATAAAAAAAAAGAATTATAAAATTAGAAAAAAATACTTGCATTTAAGATTTCCTTTCCGGCCGGGACTCGAACCCAGTACCACGCGCTAGGAACCCAACGGTGTAGCCATTAGGCTATCGGAGCTCTGTCGATGGAAGTCTTAAATATAACAAAAACAAAAAATGCACCTTGGTAATTATTGATTCAAACACTTTGAAATTTACAGGTCGAATAATTAAACTGACTCAGAATTTTTCTCCCTACATAAATAATCAATATTCGCAAAAGAGAAAAATTAAAAAAAAAAGAAGAAGAAATTTGAAATTAGAAACTAAAAGTATACATTGAAGATTTTCGTTTAGGCTGGGACTCGAACCCAGGGCCACTCGCTTGGAAGCCTAACACTCTAGCCATTAGTCTATGGGAGCTCTGTCGGTGGGAGTTTTAAATATAATAAAAACAAAAAATGCACCTTGGTAATTGTTTATTTAAACACTTTGAAATCTTCGTGTCGAAAAATTAAACTGACTCAGAATTTTCTTCCCTACATAAATAATCAATAATTGCAAAGGAAAGAAATTGAAAAAAAAAAGAATTTTCAAATTAGAAAAGAAATATATACATTGAAGATATTCGCTCCGGCTGGGACTCGAAACCAGGCCACTCGCTTGGAAGACCAGCGGTCTAGCCATTAGGCTATCGGAGTTCTGTCGAGCGGAGTCTTACTGCCTGACTGATACTGCCTGACTGACAGACTGACTCACTGACTGACCGAGACTGACTGACTAACTGCCTGACTGACTGAGACTGGACTGACTGACTGACTGACTGACTGACTGACTAACTGACTGACTGAGACTGACTGACTGACTGCTTGACTCTCTGACTGGCTATTTCACTGACTGACTGAATGACTAAATGACTGACTGACACTGACTGACTGACTGCTTGACTACCTGACTGACTGCTTGACTGACTAACTGACAGGACAGGACTGACCGACTGACTGACTGACAGACTGACTGAATAAGGATGACTGACAGACCGACTGAATAAGGCTGACTGACTGACTGACTGACAGACTGACTGAATAAGGCTGACCGACTGACTGACTGCCAGACTGACTGACTGACTGAATGACTGACTGACTGACTGACCGAGACTGACTGACTGACTGACTGAGACTGGACTGGACTGACTGACTGACTGAGACTGACTGACTGCTTTAGTGACTAACTGACTGCACAGGACTGACCGACTGACTGACTGACTAACTGCCTGACTGACTGACTGACTGACTGACTGAGACTAAATGACTGACTGCTTGACTGACTGGCTGAAGGACTAACTGACTGACTGAGTGACTGACTGACTGGACTGACTGACTGAGACTGAATGACTGAGTGCTTGACTGATTGACTGTCAGACTGACTGACTGACTTCGCAAAAGGGAAAAATAAAAAAAAAAGAATTATAAAATTAGAAAAAAATATTTGCATTTAAGATTTCCTTTCCGGATGGGATTTGAACCCAGGGCGACACTCATGGAAGCCCAACGCTCTCGCCAATATACTATCGGATCTCTGTTGATCGGTGTCTTAATTATAATAAAAACAAAAAATGCACCTTAGTAATTATTGATCTAAAATCTTTGAAATCTAAAGGTCGAATGATTAAACTGACTCAGAATTTTCTTCCGTACATAAATAATCCATATTTGCAAAAGAAAGAAATTGAAAAAAAAAGAATCTTCAAATTAGAAGAGAAATATATACATGGAAGATTTTCGTTCCGGCCGGGACTCGAACCCAGTACCACGCGCTTGGAACCCAACGGTCTAGCCATTAGGCTATCGGAGCTCTGTCGATGGAAGTCTTAAATCTAATAAAAACAAAAAATGCACCTTGGTAATTATTGATTCAAACACTTTGAAATTTACAGGTCGAATAATTAAACTGACTTAGAATTTTTCTCCCTACATAAATAATCAATATTCGCAAAAGAGAAAAATTAAAAAAAAAAGAAGAAGAAATTTCAAATTAGAAACTAAAAGTATACATTGAAGATTTTCGTTCAGGCTGGGACTCGAACCCAGGGCCACTCGCTTGGAGCCTAACACTCTAGCCATTAGTCTATGGGAGCTCTGTCGGTGGGAGTTTTAAATATAATAAAAACAAAAAATGCACCTTGGTAATTGTTTATTTAAACACTTTGAAATCTTCGTGTCGAAAAATTAAACTGACTCAGAATTTTCTTCCCTACATAAATAATCAATAATTGCAAAGGAAAGAAATTGAAAAAAAAAAGAATTTTCAAATTAGAAAAGAAATATATACATTGAAGATATTCGCTCCGGCTGGGACTCGAACCCAGGCCACTCGCTTGGAAGACCAGCGGTCTAGCCATTAGGCTATCGGAGTTCTGTCGAGCGGAGTCTTACTGCCTGACTGATACTGCCTGACTGACAGACTGACTCACTGACTGACTGATACTGACTGACTGACTAACTGACTGACTGAGACTGACTGACTTACTGCTTGACTCTCTGACTGGCTATTTCACTGACTGACTGAATGACTAAATGACTGACTGACACTGACTGACTGACTGCTTGACTACTTGACTGACTGCTTGACTGACTGGCTGAAGGACTAACTGACTGACTGAGTGACTGACTGACTGGACTGACTGACTGAGACTGAATGACTGAGTGCTTGACTGATTGACTGTCAGACTGACTGACTGACTTCGCAAAAGGGAAAAATAAAAAAAAAAGAATTATAAAATTAGAAAAAAATATTTGCATTTAAGATTTCCTTTCCGGCTGGGATTTGAACCCAGGGCGACACTCATGGAAGCCCAACGCTCTCGCCAATATACTATCGGATCTCTGTTGATCGGTGTCTTAATTATAATAAAAACAAAAAATGCACCTTAGTAATTATTGATCTAAAATCTTTGAAATCTAAAGGTCGAATGATTAAACTGACTCAGAATTTTCTTCCGTACATAAATAATCCATATTTGCAAAAGAAAGAAATTGAAAAAAAAAAGAATCTTCAAATTAGAAGAGAAATATATACATGGAAGATTTTCGTTCCGGCCGGGACTCGAACCCAGTACCACGCGCTTGGAACCCAACGGTCTAGCCATTAGGCTATCGGAGCTCTGTCGATGGAAGTCTTAAATATAATAAAAACAAAAAATGCACCTTGGTAATTATGGATTCAAACACTTTGAAATTTACAGGTCGAATAATTAAACTGACTCAGAATTTTTCTCCCAACATAAATAATCAATATTCGCAAAAGAGAAAAATTAAAAAAAAAAGAAGAAGAAATTTCAAATTAGAAACTAAAAGTATACATTGAAGATTTTCGTTCAGGCTGGGACTCGAACCCAGGGCCACTCGCTTGGAAGCCTAACACTCTAGCCATTAGTCTATGGGAGCTCTGTCGGTGGGAGTTTTAAATATAATAAAAACAAAAAATGCACCTTGGTAATTGTTTATTTAAACACTTTGAAATCTTCGTGTCGAAAAATTAAACTGACTCAGAATTTTCTTCCCTACATAAATAATCAATAATTGCAAAGGAAAGAAATTGAAAAAAAAAAGAATTTTCAAATTAGAAAAGAAATATATACATTGAAGATATTCGCTCCGGCTGGGACTCGAACCCAGGCCACTCGCTTGGAAGACCAGCGGTCTAGCCATTAGGCTATCGGAGTTCTGTCGAGCGGAGTCTTACTGCCTGACTGATACTGCCTGACTGACAGACTGACTCACTGACTGACTGATACTGACTGACTGACTAACTGACTGACTGAGACTGACTGACTTACTGCTTGACTCTCTGACTGGCTATTTCACTGACTGACTGAATGACTAAATGACTGACTGACACTGACTGACTGACTGCTTGACTACTTGACTGACTGCTTGACTGACTAACTGACTGGACAGGACTGACCGACTGACTGACTGACAGACTGACTGAATAAGGATGACTGACAGACTGACTGAATAAGGCTGACTGACTGACTGACTGACAGACTGACTGAATAAGGCTGACTGACTGACTGACTGACAGAATGACTGAATAAGGCTGACCGACTGACTGACTGCCTGACTGACTGACTGACTGAATGACTGACTGACTGACCGAGACTAACTGACTGACTGACTGAGACTGGACTGGACTGACTGACTGACTGACTGACTGAGACTGACTGACTGCTTTAGTGACTAACTGACTGCACAGGACTGACCGACTGACTGACTGCCTGACTGCCTGACTGACTGACTGACTGAATGACTGACTGACTGAGACTAAATGACTGACTGCTTGACTGACTGGCTGAAGGACTAACTGACTGACTGAGTGACTGACTGACTGACTGAGACTGAATGACTGAGTGCTTGACTGATTGACTGTCAGACTGACTGACTGACTTCGCAAAAGGGAAAAATAAAAAAAAAGAATTATAAAATTAGAAAAAAATATTTGCATTTAAGATTTCCTTTCCGGCCGGGACTCGAACCCAGTACCACGCGCTAGGAACCCAACGGTCTAGCCATTAGGCTATCGGAGCTCTGTCGATGCAAGTCTTAAATATAATAAAAACAAAAAATGCACCTTGGTAATTATTGATTCAAACACTTTGAAATTTACACGTCGAATAATTAAACTGACTCAGAATTTTTCTCCCTACATAAATAATCAATATTCGCAAAAGAGAAAAATTTAAAAAAAAAGAAGAAGAAATTTCAAATTAGAAACTAAAAGTATACATTGAAGATTTTCGTTCAGGCTGGGACTCGAACCCAGGGCCACTCGCTTGGAAGCCTAACACTCTAGCCATTAGTCTATGGGAGCTCTGTCGGTGGGAGTTTGAAATATAATAAAAACAAAAAATGCACCTTGGTAATTGTTTATTTAAACACTTTGAAATCTTTGTGTCGAAAAATTAAACTGACTCAGAATTTTCTTCCCTACATAAATAATCAATAATTGCAAAGGAAAGAAATTGAAAAAAAAAAGAATTTTCAAATTAGAAAAGAAATATATACATTGAAGATATTCGCTCCGGCTGGGACTCGAACCCAGGCCACTCGCTTGGAAGACCAGCGGTCTAGCCATTAGGCTATCGGAGTTCTGTCGAGCGGAGTCTTACTGCCTGACTGATACTGCCTGACTGACAGACTGACTCACTGACTGACTGATACTGACTGACTGACTCACTGACTGACCGAGACTGACTGACTAACTGCCTGACTGACTGAGACTGGACTGACTGACTGACTGACTGACTGACTGACTAACTGACTGACTGAGACTGACTGACTGACTGCTTGACTCTCTGACTGGCTATTTCACTGACTGACTGAATGACTAAATGACTGACTGACACTGACTGACTGACTGCTTGACTACCTGACTGACTGCTTGACTACCTGACTGACTGGACAGGACTGACCGACTGACTGACTGACAGACTGACTGAATAAGGATGACTGACAGACTGACTGAATAAGGCTGACTGACTGACTGACTGACTGACAGACTGACTGAATAAGGCTGACCGACTGACTGACTGCCTGACTGACTGACTGACTGAATGACTGACTGACTGACTGACCGAGACTGACTGACTGACTGACTGAGACTGGACTGGACTGACTGACTGACTGGCTGACTGAGATTGACTGACTGCTTTAGTGACTAACTGACTGCACAGGACTGACCGACTGACTGACTGCCTGACTGACTGACTGACTGACTGACTGAGACTAAATGACTGACTGCTTGACTGACTGGCTGAAGGACTAACTGACTGACTGAGTGACTGACTGACTGACTGAGACTGAATGACTGAGTGCTTGACTGATTGACTGTCAGACTGACTGACTGACTTCGCAAAAGGGAAAAATAAAAAAAAAAGAATTAGAAAATTAGAGAAAAATATTTGCATTTAAGATTTCCTTTCCGGCCGGGACTCGAACCCAGTACCACGCGCTAGGAGCCCAACGGTCTAGCCATTAGGCTATCGGAGCTCTGTCGATGGAAGTCTTAAATATAATAAAAACAAAAAATGCACCTTGGTAATTATTGATTCAAACACTTTGAAATTTACAGGTCGAATAATTAAACTAACTCAGAATTTTTCTCCCTACATAAATAATCAATATTCGCAAAAGAGAAAAATTAAAAAAAAAGAAGAAGAAATTTCAAATTAGAAACTAAAAGTATACATTGAAGATTTTCGTTCAGGCTGGGACTCGAACCCAGGGCCACTCGCTTGGAAGCCTAACACTCTAGCCATTAGTCTATGGGAGCTCTGTCGGTGGGAGTTTTAAATATAATAAAAACAAAAAATGCACCTTGGTAATTGTTTATTTAAACACTTTGAAATCTTCGTGTCGAAAAATTAAACTGACTCAGAATTTTCTTCCCTACATAAATAATCAATAATTGCAAAGGAAAGAAATTGAAAAAAAAAAGAATTTTCAAATTAGAAAAGAAATATAGACATTGAAGATATTCGCACCGGCTGGGACTCGAACCAAGGCCACTCGCTTGGAAGACCAGCGGTCTAGCCATTAGGCTATCGGAGTTCTGTCGAGCGGAGTCTTACTGCCTGACTGATACTGCCTGACTGACAGACTGACTCACTGACTGACTGATACTGACTGACTGACTCACTGACTGACCGAGACTGACTGACTAACTGCCTGACTGACTGAGACTGGACTGACTGACTGACTGACTGACTGACTGACTAACTGACTGACTGAGACTGACTGACTGACTGCTTGACTCTCTAACTGGCTATTTCACTGACTGACTGAATGACTAAATGACTGACTGACACTGACTGACTGACTGCTTGACTACCTGACTGACTGCTTGACTGACTAACTGACTGGACAGGACTGACCGACTGACTGACTGACAGACTGACTGAATAAGGATGACTGACAGACTGACTGAATAAGGCTGACTGACTGACTGACTGACAGACTGACTGAATAAGGCTGACCGACTGACTGACTGCCTGACTGACTGACTGAATGACTGACTGACTGACTGACCGAGACTGACTGACTGACTGACTGAGACTGGACTGGACTGACTGACTGACTGACTGACTGAGACTGACTGACTGCTTTAGTGACTAACTGACTGCACAGGACTGACCGACTGACTGACTGACTGACGGCCTGACTGACTGACTGACTGAATGACTGACTGACTGAGACTAAATGACTGACTGCTTGACTGACTGGCTGAAGGACTAACTGACTGACTGAGTGACTGACTGACTGGACTGACTGACTGAGACTGAATGACTGAGTGCTTGACTGATTGACTGTCAGACTGACTGACTGACTTCGCAAAAGGGAAAAATAAAAAAAAAAGAATTATAAAATTAGAAAAAAATATTTGCATTTAAGATTTCCTTTCCGGCCGGGACTCGAACCCAGTACCACGCGCTAGGAACCCAACGGTGTAGCCATTAGGCTATCGGAGCTCTGTCGATGGAAGTCTTAAATATAATAAAAACAAAAAATGCACCTTGGTAATTATTGATTCAAACACTTTGAAATTTACAGGTCGAATAATTAAACTGACTCAGAATTTTTCTCCCTACATAAATAATCAATATTCGCAAAAGAGAAAAATTAAAAAAAAAAAGAAGAAGAAATTTGAAATTAGAAACTAAAAGTATACATTGAAGATTTTCGTTTAGGCTGGGACTCGAACCCAGGGCCACTCGCTTGGAAGCCTAACACTCTAGCCATTAGTCTATGGGAGCTCTGTCGGTGGGAGTTTTAAATATAATAAAAACAAAAAATGCACCTTGGTAATTGTTTATTTAAACACTTTGAAATCTTCGTGTCGAAAAATTAAACTGACTCAGAATTTTCTTCCCTACATAAATAATCAATAATTGCAAAGGAAAGAAATTGAAAAAAAAAAGAATTTTCAAATTAGAAAAGAAATATATACATTGAAGATATTCGCTCCGGCTGGGACTCGAACCCAGGCCACTCGCTTGGAAGACCAGCGGTCTAGCCATTAGGCTATCGGAGTTCTGTCGAGCGGAGTCTTACTGCCTGACTGATACTGCCTGACTGACAGACTGACTCACTGACTGACTGATACTGACTGACTGACTCACTGACTGACCGAGACTGACTGACTAACTGCCTGACTGACTGAGACTGGACTGACTGACTGACTGACTGACTGACTGACTAACTGACTGACTGAGACTGACTGACTGACTGACTGCTTGACTCTCTGAGTGGCTATTTCACTGACTGACTGAATGACTAAATGACTGACTGACACTGACTGACTGACTGCTTGACTACCTGACTGACTGCTTGACTGACTAACTGACTGGACAGGACTGATCGACTGACTGACTGACAGACTGACTGAATAAGGATGACTGACAGACCGACTGAATAAGGCTGACTGACTGACTGACTGACAGACTGACTGAATAAGGCTGACCGACTGACTGACTGCCAGACTGACTGACTGACTGAATGACTGACTGACTGACTGACCGAGACTGACTGACTGACTGACTGAGACTGGACTGGACTGACTGACTGACTGAGACTGACTGACTGCTTTAGTGACTAACTGACTGCACAGGACTGACCGACTGACTGACTGACTGACTGCCTGACTGACTGACTGACTGAATGACTGACTGACTGAGACTAAATGACTGACTGCTTGACTGACTGGCTGAAGGACTAACTGACTGACTGAGTGACTGACTGACTGGACTGACTGACTGAGACTGAATGACTGAGTGCTTGACTGATTGACTGTCAGACTGACTGACTGACTTCGCAAAAGGGAAAAATAAAAAAAAAAGAATTATAAAATTAGAAAAAAATTTTTGCATTTAAGATTTCCTTTCCGGCTGGGATTTGAACCCAGGGCGACACTCATGGAAGCCCAACGCTCTCGCCAATATACAATCGGATCTCTGTTGATCGGTGTCTTAATTATAATAAAAACAAAAAATGCACCTTAGTAATTATTGATCTAAAATCTTTGAAATCTAAAGGTCGAATGATTAAACTGACTCAGAATTTTCTTCCGTACATAAATAATCCATATTTGCAAAAGAAAGAAATTGAAAAAAAAAAGAATCTTCAAATTAGAAGAGAAATATATACATGGAAGATTTTCGTTCCGGCCGGGACTCGAACCCAGTACCACGCGCTTGGAACCCAACGGTCTAGCCATTAGGCTATCGGAGCTCTGTCGATGGAAGTCTTAAATATAATAAAAACAAAAAATGCACCTTGGTAATTATTGATTCAAACACTTTGAAATTTACAGGTCGAATAATTAAACTGACTCAGAATTTTTCTCCCTACATAAATAATCAATATTCGCAAAAGAGAAAAATTAAAAAAAAAAGAAGAAGAAATTTCAAATTAGAAACTAAAAGTATACATTGAAGATTTTCGTTCAGGCTGGGACTCGAACCCAGGGCCACTCGCTTGGAAGCCTAACACTCTAGCCATTAGTCTATGAAGCTCTGTCGGTGGGAGTTTTAAATATAATAAAAACAAAAAATGCACCTTGGTAATTGTTTATTTAAACACTTTGAAATCTTCGTGTCGAAAAATTAAACTGACTCAGAATTTTCTTCCCTACATAAATAATCAATAATTGCAAAGGAAAGAAATTGAAAAAAAAAAAGAATTTTCAAATTAGAAAAGAAATATATACATTGAAGATATTCGCTCCGGCTGGGACTCGAACCCAGGCCACTCGCTTGGAAGACCAGCGGTCTAGCCATTAGGCTATCGGAGTTCTGTCGAGCGGAGTCTTACTGCCTGACTGATACTGCCTGACTGACAGACTGACTCACTGACTGACTGATACTGACTGACTGACTCACTGACTGACCGAGACTGACTGACTAACTGCCTGACTGACTGAGACTGGACTGACTGACTGACTGACTGACTGACTAACTGACTGACTGAGACTGACTGACTGACTGCTTGACTCTCTGACTGGCTATTTCACTGACTGACTGAATGACTAAATGACTGACTGACACTGACTGACTGACTGCTTGACTACCTGACTGACTGCTTGACTGACTAACTGACTGGACAGGACTGACCGACTGACTGACTGACAGACTGACTGAATAAGGATGACTGACAGACTGACTGAATAAGGCTGACTGACTGACTGACTGACAGACTGACTGAATAATGCTGACCGACTGACTGACTGCCTGACTGACTGACTGACTGAATGACTGACTGACTGACTGACCGAGACTGACTGACTGACTGACTGAGACTGGACTGGACTGACTGACTGACTGACTGACTGAGACTGACTGACTGCTTTAGTGACTAACTGACTGCACAGGACTGACCGACTGACTGACTGACTGACTGCCTGACTGACTGACTGACTGAATGACTGACTGACTGAGACTAAATGACTGACTGCTTGACTGACTGGCTGAAGGACTAACTGACTGACTGAGTGACTGACTGACTGGACTGACTGACTGAGACTGAATGACTGAGTGCTTGACTGATTGACTGTCAGACTGACTGACTGACTTCGCAAAAGGGAAAAATAAAAAAAAAAGAATTATAAAATTAGAAAAAAATATTTGCATTTAAGATTTCCTTTCCGGCTGGGATTTGAACCCAGGGCGACACTCATGGAAGCCCAACGCTCTCGCCAATATACTATCGGATCTCTGTTGATCGGTGTCTTAATTATAATAAAAACAAAAAATGCACCTTAGTAATTATTGATCTAAAATCTTTGAAATCTAAAGGTCGAATGATTAAACTGACTCAGAATTTTCTTCCGTACATAAATAATCCATATTTGCAAAAGAAAGAAATTGAAAAAAAAAAAGAATCTTCAAATTAGAAGAGAAATATATACATGGAAGATTTTCGTTCCGGCCGGGACTCAAACCCAGTACCACGCGCTTGGAACCCAACGGTCTAGCCATTAGGCTATCGGAGCTCTGTCGATGGAAGTCTTAAATATAATAAAAACAAAAAATGCACCTTGGTAATTATTGATTCAAACACTTTGAAATTTACAGGTCAAATAATTAAACTGACTCAGAATTTTTCTCCCTACATAAATAATCAATATTCGCAAAAGAGAAAAATTAAAAAAAAAAGAAGAAGAAATTTCAAATTAGAAACTAAAAGTATACATTGAAGATTTTCGTTCAGGCTGGGACTCGAACCCAGGGCCACTCGCTTGGAAGCCTAACACTCTAGCCATTAGTCTATGGGAGCTCTGTCGGTGGGAGTTTTAAATATAATAAAAACAAAAAATGCACCTTGGTAATTGTTTATTTAAACACTTTGAAATCTTCGTGTCGAAAAATTAAACTGACTCAGAATTTTCTTCCCTACATAAATAATCAATAATTGCAAAGGAAAGAAATTGAAAAAAAAAGAATTTTCAAATTAGAAAAGAAATATATACATTGAAGATATTCGCTCCGGCTGGGACTCGAACCCAGGCCACTCGCTTGGAAGACCAGCGGTCTAGCCATTAGGCTATCGGAGTTCTGTCGAGCGGAGTCTTACTGCCTGACTGATACTGCCTGACTGACAGACTGACTCACTGACTGACTGATACTGACTGACTGACTCACTGACTGACCGAGACTGACTGACTAACTGCCTGACTGACTGAGACTGGACTGACTGACTGACTGACTGACTGACTAACAGACTGACTGAGACTGACTGACTGACTGCTTGACTCTCTGACTGGCTATTTCACTGACTGACTGAATGACTAAATGACTGACTGACACTGACTGACTGACTGCTTGACTACCTGACTGACTGCTTGACTGACTAACTGACTGGACAGGACTGACCGACTGACTGACTGACAGACTGACTGAATAAGGATGACTGACAGACTGACTGAATAAGGCTGACTGACTGACTGACTGACAGACTGACTGAATAATGCTGACCGACTGACTGACTGCCTGACTGACTGACTGACTGAATGACTGACTGACTGACTGACCGAGACTGACTGACTGACTGACTGAGACTGGACTGGACTGACTGACTGACTGACTGACTGAGACTGACTGACTGCTTTAGTGACTAACTGACTGCACAGGACTGACCGACTGACTGACTGACTGACTGCCTGACTGACTGACTGACTGAATGACTGACTGACTGAGACTAAATGACTTACTGCTTGACTGACTGGCTGAAGGACTAACTGACTGACTGAGTGACTGACTGACTGGACTGACTGACTGAGACTGAATGACTGAGTGCTTGACTGATTGACTGTCAGACTGACTGACTGACTTCGCAAAAGGGAAAAATAAAAAAAAAAGAATTATAAAATTAGAAAAAAATATTTGCATTTAAGATTTCCTTTCCGGCTGGGATTTGAACCCAGGGCGACACTCATGGAAGCCCAACGCTCTCGCCAATATACTATCGGATCTCTGTTGATCGGTGTCTTAATTATAATAAAAACAAAAAATGCACCTTAGTAATTATTGATCTAAAATCTTTGAAATCTAAAGGTCGAATGATTAAACTGACTCAGAATTTTCTTCCGTACATAAATAATCCATATTTGCAAAAGAAAGAAATTGAAAAAAAAAAAGAATCTTCAAATTAGAAGAGAAATATATACATGGAAGATTTTCGTTCCGGCCGGGACTCAAACCCAGTACCACGCGCTTGGAACCCAACGGTCTAGCCATTAGGCTATCGGAGCTCTGTCGATGGAAGTCTTAAATATAATAAAAACAAAAAATGCACCTTGGTAATTATTGATTCAAACACTTTGAAATTTACAGGTCAAATAATTAAACTGACTCAGAATTTTTCTCCCTACATAAATAATCAATATTCGCAAAAGAGAAAAATTAAAAAAAAAAGAAGAAGAAATTTCAAATTAGAAACTAAAAGTATACATTGAAGATTTTCGTTCAGGCTGGGACTCGAACCCAGGGCCACTCGCTTGGAAGCCTAACACTCTAGCCATTAGTCTATGGGAGCTCTGTCGGTGGGAGTTTTAAATATAATAAAAACAAAAAATGCACCTTGGTAATTGTTTATTTAAACACTTTGAAATCTTCGTGTCGAAAAATTAAACTGACTCAGAATTTTCTTCCCTACATAAATAATCAATAATTGCAAAGGAAAGAAATTGAAAAAAAAAGAATTTTCAAATTAGAAAAGAAATATATACATTGAAGATATTCGCTCCGGCTGGGACTCGAACCCAGGCCACTCGCTTGGAAGACCAGCGGTCTAGCCATTAGGCTATCGGAGTTCTGTCGAGCGGAGTCTTACTGCCTGACTGATACTGCCTGACTGACAGACTGACTCACTGACTGACTGATACTGACTGACTGACTCACTGACTGACCGAGACTGACTGACTAACTGCCTGACTGACTGAGACTGGACTGACTGACTGACTAACTGACTGACTGAGACTGACTGACTGACTGCTTGACTCTCTGACTGGCTATTTCACTGACTGACTGAATGACTAAATGACTGACTGACACTGACTGACTGACTGCTTGACTACCTGACTGACTGCTTGACTGACTAACTGACTGGACAGGACTGACCGACTGACTGACTGACAGACTGACTGAATAAGGATGACTGACAGACTGACTGAATAAGGCTGACTGACTGACTGACTGACAGACTGACTGAATAAGGCTGACCGACTGACTGACTGCCTGACTGACTGACTGACTGACTGACTGACTAACTGACTGACTGAGACTGACTGACTGACTGCTTGACTCTCTGACTGGCTATTTCACTGACTGACTAAATGACTAAATGACTGACTGACACTGACTGACTGACTGCTTGAATACCTGACTGACTGCTTGACTGACTAACTGACTGGACAGGACTGACCGACTGACTGACTGACAGACTGACTGAATAAGGATGACTGACAGACTGACTGAATAAGGCTGACTGACTGACTGACTGACAGACTGACTGAATAAGGCTGACCGACTGACTGACTGCCTGACTGACTGACTGACTGAATGACTGACTGACTGACTGACCGAGACTGACTGACTGACTGACTGAGACTGGACTGGACTGACTGAAAGACTGACTGACTGAGACTGACTGACTGCTTTAGTGACTAACTGACTGCACAGGACTGACCGACTGACTGACTGACTGACGGCCTGACTGACTGACTGACTGAATGACTGACTGACTGAGACTAAATGACTGACTGCTTGACTGACTGGCTGAAGGACTAACTGACTGACTGAGTGACTGACTGACTGGACTGACTGACTGAGACTGAATGACTGAGTGCTTGACTGATTGACTGTCAGACTGACTGACTGACTTCGCAAAAGGGAAAAATAAAAAAAAAAGAATTATAAAATTAGAAAAAAATATTTGCATTTAAGATTTCCTTTCCGGCCGGGACTCGAACCCAGTACCACGCGCTAGGAACCCAACGGTGTAGCCATTAGGCTATCGGAGCTCTGTCGATGGAAGTCTTAAATATAATAAAAACAAAAAATGCACCTTGGTAATTATTGATTCAAACACTTTGAAATTTACAGGTCGAATAATTAAACTGACTCAGAATTTTTCTCCCTACATAAATAATCAATATTCGCAAAAGAGAAAAATTAAAAAAAAAAAGAAGAAGAAATTTGAAATTAGAAACTAAAAGTATACATTGAAGATTTTCGTTTAGGCTGGGACTCGAACCCAGGGCCACTCGCTTGGAAGCCTAACACTCTAGCCATTAGTCTATGGGAGCTCTGTCGGTGGGAGTTTTAAATATAATAAAAACAAAAAATGCACCTTGGTAATTGTTTATTTAAACACTTTGAAATCTTCGTGTCGAAAAATTAAACTGACTCAGAATTTTCTTCCCTACATAAATAATCAATAATTGCAAAGGAAAGAAATTGAAAAAAAAAAGAATTTTCAAATTAGAAAAGAAATATATACATTGAAGATATTCGCTCCGGCTGGGACTCGAACCCAGGCCACTCGCTTGGAAGACCAGCGGTCTAGCCATTAGGCTATCGGAGTTCTGTCGAGCGGAGTCTTACTGCCTGACTGATACTGCCTGACTGACAGACTGACTCACTGACTGACTGATACTGACTGACTGACTCACTGACTGACCGAGACTGACTGACTAACTGCCTGACTGACTGAGACTGGACTGACTGACTGACTAACTGACTGACTGAGACTGACTGACTGACTGCTTGACTCTCTGACTGGCTATTTCACTGACTGACTGAATGACTAAATGACTGACTGACACTGACTGACTGACTGCTTGACTACCTGACTGACTGCTTGACTGACTAACTGACTGGACAGGACTGACCGACTGACTGACTGACAGACTGACTGAATAAGGATGACTGACAGACTGACTGAATAAGGCTGACTGACTGACTGACTGACAGACTGACTGAATAAGGCTGACCGACTGACTGACTGCCTGACTGACTGACTGACTGAATGACTGACTGACTGACTGACCGAGACTGACTGACTGACTGACTGAGACTGGACTGGACTGACTGACTGACTGAGACTGACTGACTGCTTTAGTGACTAACTGACTGCACAGGACTGACCGACTGACTGACTGACTGACTGCCTGACTGACTGACTGACTGAATGACTGACTGACTGAGACTAAATGACTGACTGCTTGACTGACTGGCTGAAGGACTAACTGACTGACTGGACTGACTGACTGAGACTGAATGACTGAGTGCTTGACTGATTGACTGTCAGACTGACTGACTGACTTCGCAAAAGGGAAAAATAAAAAAAAAAGAATTATAAAATTAGAAAAAAAATTTTGCATTTAAGATTTCCTTTCCGGCTGGGATTTGAACCCAGGGCGACACTCATGGAAGCCCAACGCTCTCGCCAATATACTATCGGATCTCTGTTGATCGGTGTCTTAATTATAATAAAAACAAAAAATGCACCTTAGTAATTATTGATCTAAAATCTTTGAAATCTAAAGGTCGAATGATTAAACTGACTCAGAATTTTCTTCCGTACATAAATAATCCATATTTGCAAAAGAAAGAAATAGAAAAAAAAAAGAATCTTCAAATTAGAAGAGAAATATATACATGGAAGATTTTCGTTCCGGCCGGGACTCGAACCCAGTACCACGCGCTTGGAACCCAACGGTCTAGCCATTAGGCTATCGGAGCTCTGTCGATGGAAGTCTTAAATATAATAAAAACAAAAAATGCACCTTGGTAATTATTGATTCAAACACTTTGAAATTTACAGGTCGAATAATTAAACTGACTCAGAATTTTTCTCTCTACATAAATAATCAATATTCGCAAAAGAGAAAAATTAAAAAAAAAAGAAGAAGAAATTTCAAATTAGAAACTAAAAGTATACATTGAAGATTTTCGTTCAGGCTGGGACTCGAACCCAGGGCCACTCGCTTGGAAGCCTAACACTCTAGCCATTAGTCTATGGGAGCTCTGTCGGTGGGAGTTTTAAATATAATAAAAACAAAAAATGCACCTTGGTAATTGTTTATTTAAACACTTTGAAATCTTCGTGTCGAAAAATTAAACTGACTCAGAATTTTCTTCCCTACATAAATAATCAATAATTGCAAAGGAAAGAAATTGAAAAAAAAAAAGAATTTTCAAATTAGAAAAGAAATATATACATTGAAGATATTCGCTCCGGCTGGGACTCGAACCCAGGCCACTCGCTTGGAAGACCAGCGGTCTAGCCATTAGGCTATCGGAGTTCTGTCGAGCGGAGTCTTACTGCCTGACTGATACTGCCTGAATGACAGACTGACTCACTGACTGACTGATACTGACTGACTGACACACTGACTGACCGAGACTGACTGACTAACTGCCTGACTGACTGAGACTGGACTGACTGACTGACTAACTGACTGACTGAGACTGACTGACTGACTGCTTGACTCTCTGACTGGCTATTTCACTGACTGACTGAATGACTAAATGACTGACTGACACTGACTGACTGACTGCTTGACTACCTGACTGACTGCTTGACTGACTAACTGACTGGACAGGACTGACCGACTGACTGACTGACAGACTGACTGAATAAGGATGACTGACAGACTGACTGAATAAGGCTGACTGACTGACTGACTGACAGACTGACTGAATAAGGCTGACCGACTGACTGACTGCCTGACTGACTGACTGACTGAATGACTGACTGACTGACTGACCGAGACTGACTGACTGACTGACTGAGACTGGACTGGACTGACTGACTGACTGAGACTGACTGACTGCTTTAGTGACTAACTGACTGCACAGGACTGACCGACTGACTGACTGACTGACTGCCTGACTGACCGACTGACTGAATGACTGACTGACTGAGACTAAATGACTGACTGCTTGACTGACTGGCTGAAGGACTAACTGACTGACTGAGTGACTGACTGACTGGACTGACTGACTGAGACTGAATGACTGAGTGCTTGACTGATTGACTGTCAGACTGACTGACTGACTTCGCAAAAGGGAAAAATAAAAAAAAAAGAATTATAAAATTAGAAAAAAATATTTGCATTTAAGATTTCCTTTCCGGCTGGGATTTGAACCCAGGGCGACACTCATGGAAGCCCAACGCTCTCGCCAATATACTATCGGATCTCTGTTGATCGGTGTCTTAATTATAATAAAAACAAAAAATGCACCTTAGTAATTATTGATCTAAAATCTTTGAAATCTAAAGGTCGAATGATTAAACTGACTCAGAATTTTCTTCCGTACATAAATAATCCATATTTGCAAAAGAAAGAAATAGAAAAAAAAAAGAATCTTCAAATTAGAAAAGAAATACATACATTGAAGATATTCGCTCCGGCTGGGACTCGAACCCAGGCCACTCGCTTGGAAGACCAGCGGTCTAGCCATTAGGCTATCGGAGTTCTGTCGAGCGGAGTCTTACTGCCTGACTGATACTGCCTGACTGACAGACTGACTCACTGACTGACTGATACTGACTGACTGACTCACTGACTGACCGAGACTGACTGACTAACTGCCTGACTGACTGAGACTGGACTGACTGACTGACTGACTGACTGACTGACTAACTGACTGACTGAGACTGACTGACTGACTGCTTGACTCTCTGACTGGCTATTTCACTGACTGACTGAATGACTAAATGAATGACTGACACTGACTGACTGACTGCTTGACTACCTGACTGACTGCTTGACTACCTGACTGACTGCTTGACTACCTGACTGACTGCTTGACTACCTGACTGACTGCTTGACTGACTAACTGACTGGACAGGACTGACCGACTGACTGACTGACAGACTGACTGAATAAGGATGACTGACAGACTGACTGAATAAGGCTGACTGACTGACTGACTGACAGACTAACTGAATAAGGCTGACCGACTGACTGACTGCCTGACTGACTGACTGACTGAATGACTGACTGACTGACTGACCGAGACTGACTGACTGACTGACTGAGACTGGACTGGACTGACTGACTGACTGAGACTGACTGACTGCTTTAGTGACTAACTGACTGCACAGGACTGACCGACTGACTGACTGACTGACTGCCTGACTGACTGACTGACTGAATGACTGACTGACTGAGACTAAATGACTGACTGCTTGACTGACTGGCTGAAGGACTAACTGACTGACTGAGTGACTGACTGACTGGATTGACTGACTGAGACTGAACGACTGAGTGCTTGACTGATTGACTCTCAGACTGACTGACTGACTTCGCAAAAGGGAAAAATAAAAAAAAAAGAATTATAAAATTAGAAAAAAATATTTGCATTTAAGATTTCCTTTCCGGCCGGGACTCGAACCCAGTACCACGCGCTAGGAACCCAACGGTCTAGCCATTAGGCTATCGGAGCTCTGTCGATGGAAGTCTTAAATATAATAAAAACAAAAAATGCACCTTGGTAATTATTGATTTAAACACTTTGAAATTTACAGGTCGAATAATTAAACTGACTCAGAATTTTTCTCTCTACATAAATAATCAATATTCGCAAATGAGAAAAATTAAAAAAAAAAGAAGAAGAAATTTCAAATTAGAAATTAAAAGTATACATTGAAGATTTTCGTTCAGGCTGGGACTCGAACCCAGGGCCACTCGCTTGGAAGCCTAACACTCTAGCCATTAGTCTATGGGAGCTCTGTCGGTGGGAGTTTTAAATATAATAAAAACAAAAAATGCACCTTGGTAATTGTTTATTTAAACACTTTGAAATCTTCGTGTCGAAAAATTAAACTGACTCAGAATTTTCTTCCCTACATAAATAATCAATAATTGCAAAGGAAAGAAATTGAAAAAAAAAAGAATTTTCAAATTAGAAAAGAAATATATACATTGAAGATATTCGCTCCGGCTGGGACTCGAACCCAGGCCACTCGCTTGGAAGACCAGCGGTCTAGCCATTAGGCTATCGGAGTTCTGTCGAGCGGAGTCTTACTGCCTGACTGATACTGCCTGACTGACAGACTGACTCACTGACTGACTGATACTGACTGACTGACTCACTGACTGACCGAGACTGACTGACTAACTGCCTGACTGACTGAGACTGGACTGACTGACTGACTGACTGACTGACTGACTAACTGACTGAATGAGACTGACTGACTGACTGCTTGACTCTCTGACTGGCTATTTCACTGACTGACTGAATGACTAAATGACTGACTGACACTGACTGACTGACTGCTTGACTACCTGACTGACTGCTTGACTGACTAACTGACTGGACAGGACTGACCGACTGACTGACTGACTGAATAAGGATGACTGACAGACTGACTGAATAAGGCTGACTGACTGACTGACAGACTGACTGAATAAGGCTGACCGACTGACTGACTGCCTGACTGACTGACTGACTGAATGACTGACTGACTGACTGACCGAGACTGACTGACTGACTGACTGAGACTGGACTGGACTGACTGACTGACTGACTGACTGAGACTGACTGACTGCTTTAGTGACTGAGACTGACTGACTGCTTTAGTGACTAACTGACTGCACAGGACTGACCGACTGACTGACTGACTGACTGCCTGACTGACTGACTGACTGAATGACTGACTGACTGAGACTAAATGACTGACTGGCTGAAGGACTAACTGACTGACTGAGTGACTGACTGACTGGACTGACTGACTGAGACTGAATGACTGAGTGCTTGACTGTCAGACTGACTGACTGACTTCGCAAAAGGGAAAAATAAAAAAAAAAGAATTATAAAATTAGAAAAAAATATTTGCATTTAAGATTTCCTTTCCGGCCGGGACTCGAACCCAGTACCACGCGCTAGGAACCCAACGGTCTAGCCATTAGGCTATCGGAGCTCTGTCGATGGAAGTCTTAAATATAATAAAAACAAAAAATGCACCTTGGTAATTATTGATTCAAACACTTTGAAATTTACAGGTCGAATAATTAAACTGACTCAGAATTTTTCTCCCTACATAAATAATCAATATTCGCAAAAGAGAAAAATTAAAAAAAAAGAAGAAGAAATTTCAAATTAGAAACTAAAAGTATACATTGAAGATTTTCGTTCAGGCTGGGACTCGAACCCAGGGCCACTCGCTTGGAAGCCTAACACTCTAGCCATTAGTCTATGGGAGCTCTGTCGGTGGGAGTTTTAAATATAATAAAAACAAAAAATGCATCTTGGTAATTGTTTATTTAAACACTTTGAAATCTTCGTGTCGAAAAATTAAACTGACTCAGAATTTTCTTCCCTACATAAATAATCAATAATTGCAAAGGAAAGAAATTGAAAAAAAAAAGAATTTTCAAATTAGAAAAGAAATATATACATTGAAGATATTCGCTCCGGCTGGGACTCGAACCCAGGCCACTCGCTTGGAAGACCAGCGGTCTAGCCATTAGGGTATCGGAGTTCTGTCGAGCGGAGTCTTACTGCCTGACTGATACTGCCTGACTGACAGACTGACTCACTGACTGACTGATACTGACTGACTGACTCACTGACTGACCGAGACTGACTGACTAACTGCCTGACTGACTGAGACTGGACTGACTGACTGACAGACTGACTGAATAAGGATGACTGGCAGACTGACTGAATAAGGCTGACTGACTGACTGACTGACAGATTGACTGAATAAGGCTGACCGACTGACTGACTGCCTGACTGACTGACTGACTGAATGACTGACTGACTGACTGACCGAGACTGACTGACTGACTGACTGAGACTGACTGACTGCTTTAGTGACTAACTGACTGCACAGGACTGACCGACTGACTGACTGACTGACTGCCTGACTGACTGACTGACTGACTGACTGAATGACTGACTGACTGCGACTAAATGACTGACTGCTTGACTGACTGGCTGAAGGACTAACTGACTGACTGAGTGACTGACTGACTGGACTGACTGACTGAGACTGAATGACTGAGTGCTTGACTGATTGACTGTCAGACTGACTGACTGACTTCGCAAAAGGGAAAAATAAAAAAAAAAGAATTATAAAATTAGAAAAAAATGTTTGCATTTAAGATTTCCTTTCCGGCCGGGACTCGAACCCAGTACCACGCGCTAGGAACCCAACGGTCTAGCCATTAGGCTATCGGAGCTCTGTCGATGGAAGTCTTAAATATAATAAAAACAAAAAATGCACCTTGGTAATTATTGATTCAAACACTTTGAAATTTACAGGTCGAATAATTAAACTGACTCAGAATTTTTCTCCCTACATAAATAATCAATATTCGCAAAAGAGAAAAATTAAAAAAAAAAGAAGAAGAAATTTCAAATTAGAAACTAAAAGTATACATTGAAGATTTTCGTTCAGGCTGGGACTCGAACCCAGGGCCACTCGCTTGGAAGCCTAACACGCTAGCCATTAGTCTATGGGAGCTCTGTCGGTGGGAGTTTTAAATATAATAAAAACAAAAAATGCACCTTGGTAATTGTTTATTTAAACACTTTGAAATCTTCGTGTCGAAAAATTAAACTGACTCAGAATTTTCTTCCCTACATAAATAATCAATAATTGCAAAGGAAAGAAATTGAAAAAAAAAAAGAATTTTCAAATTAGAAAAGAAATATATACATTGAAGATATTCGCTCCGGCTGGGACTCGAACCCAGGCCACTCGCTTGGAAGACCAGCGGTCTAGCCATTAGGCTATCGGAGTTCTGTCGAGCGGAGTCTTACTGCCTGACTGATACTGCCTGTCTGACAGACTGACTCACTGACTGACTGATACTGACTGACTGACTCACTGACTGACCGAGACTGACTGACTAACTGCCTGACTGACTGAGACTGGACTGACTGACTGACTGACTGACTGACTGACTAACTGACTGACTGAGACTGACTGACTGACTGCTTGACTCTCTGACTGGCTATTTCACTGACTGACTGAATGAATAAATGACTGACTGACACTGACTGACTGACTGCTTGACTACCTGACTGACTGCTTGACTACCTGACTGACTGCTTGACTGACTAACTGACTGGACAGGACTGACTGACTGACTGACTGACAGACTGACTGAATAAGGATGACTGACAGACTGACTGAATAAGGCTGACTGACTGACTGACTGACAGACTGACTGAATAAGGCTGACCGACTGACTGACTGCCTGACTGACTGACTGACTGAATGACTGACTGACTGACTGACCGAGACTGACTGACTGACTGACTGAGACTGGACTGGACTGACTGACTGACTGACTGACTGAGACTGACTGACTGCTTTAGTGACTAACTGACTGCACAGGACTGACCGACTGACTGACTGACTGACTGCCTGACTGACTAACTGACTGAATGACTGACTGACTGAGACTAAATGACTGACTGCTTGACTGACTGGCTGAAGGACTAACTGACTGACTGAGTGACTGACTGACTGGATTGACTGACTGAGACTGAACGACTGAGTGCTTGACTGATTGACTCTCAGACTGACTGACTGACTTCGCAAAAGGGAAAAATAAAAAAAAAAGAATTATAAAATTAGAAAAAAATATTTGCATTTAAGCATTCCTTTCCGGCCGGGACTCGAACCCAGTACCACGCGCTAGGAACCCACCGGTCTAGCCATTAGGCTATCGGAGCTCTGTCGATGGAAGTCTTAAATATAATAAAAACAAAACATGCACCTTGGTAATTATTGATTCAAACACTTTGAAATTTACAGGTCGAATAATTAAACTGACTCAGAATTTTTCTCTCTACATAAATAATCAATATTCGCAAAAGAGAAAAATTAAAAAAAAAAAGAAGAAGAAATTTCAAATTAGAAACTAAAAGTATACATTGAAGATTTTCGTTCAGGCTGGGACTCGAACCCAGGGCCACTCGCTTGGAAGCCTAACACTCTAGCCATTAGTCTATGGGAGCTCTGTCGGTGGGAGTTTTAAATATAATAAAAACAAAAAATGCACCTTGGTAATTGTTTATTTAAACACTTTGAAATCTTCGTGTCGAAAAATTAAACTGACTCAGAATTTTCTTCCCTACATAAATAATCAATAATTGCAAAGGAAAGAAATTGAAAAAAAAAAAAGAATTTTCAAATTAGAAAAGAAATATATACATTGAAGATATTCGCTCCGGCTGGGACTCGAACCCAGGCCACTCGCTTGGAAGACCAGCGGTCTAGCCATTAGGCTATCGGAGTTCTGTCGAGCGGAGTCTTACTGCCTGACTGATACTGCCTGACTGACAGACTGACTCACTGACTGACTGATACTGACTGACAGACTCACTGACTGACCGAGACTGACTGACTAACTGCCTGACTGACTGAGACTGGACTGACTGAGACTGACTGACTGACTGCTTGACTCTCTGACTGGCTATTTCACTGACTGACTGAATGACTAAATGACTGACTGACACTGACTGACTGACTGCTTGACTACCTGACTGACTGCTTGACTGACTAACTGACTGGACAGGACTGACCGACTGACTGACTGACAGACTGACTGAATAAGGATGACTGACAGACTGACTGAATAAGGCTGACTGACTGACTGACTGACAGACTGACTGAATAAGGCTGACCGACTGACTGACTGCCTGACTGACTGACTGACTGAATGACTGACTGACTGACTGACCGAGACTGACTGACTGACTGACTGAGACTGGACTGGACTGACTGACTGACTGACTGACTGAGACTGACTGACTGCTTTAGTGACTAACTGACTGCACAGGACTGACCGACTGACTGACTGACTGACTGCCTGACTGACTGACTGACTGAATGACTGACTGACTGAGACTAAATGACTGACTGCTTGACTGACTGGCTGAAGGACTAACTGACTGACTGAGTGACTGACTGACTGGACTGACTGACTGAGACTGAATGACTGAGTGCTTGACTGATTGACTGTCAGACTGACTGACTGACTTCGCAAAAGGGAAAAATAAAAAAAAAGAATTATAAAATTAGAAAAAAGTATTTGCATTTAAGATTTCCTTTCCGGCCGGGACTCGAACCCAGTACCACGCGCTAGGAACCCAACGGTCTAGCCATTAGGCTATCGGAGCTCTGTCGATGGAAGTCTTAAATATAATAAAAACAAAAAATGCACCTTGGTAATTATTGATTCAAACACTTTGAAATTTACAGGTCGAATAATTAAACTGACTCAGAATTTTTCTCCCTACATAAATAATCAATATTCGCAAAAGAGAAAAATTAAATAAAAATAATAAAAAAATTTTTAAAAACATGCTTTTCTTTTTTTCATTCAAAAAAATGAACTAAAAAGTGGAAAATAATTTTCTTTTATCACAAAAAATTTATCCTATATAACACATAAGTTAACATCAGACCTATTGTATTACGATACATTGAAATTATCATTTAAATTTCTGACTAAAAAGAAAAGCGTGGGCGCCGTATAACCCGTTTTATACTAATGAAAATTAAAAATTTAACATCATACACATGGAAAAGCAATTATTACCAGATGAATTAAATTTAAAGAAATAAATTGGTATGCATTAATTTATTATATTAGACTTAAGAAAATTAGAATAGAATTATAAAAAAAAATCACATTAAAAATTAAAACATAAACATTGAATTGAAGATTAAATCATTAAGATGGATCAAGATTCATATAAAACTACAATAAAAATATTAAGAGTGTTATAAATACACACACCAGCATTATAATAAATTACTAAATTAATTTTTATTATATTACGGCTCTGAAGTATCATAAGTGTAAATTTTTTACTAATTTTTAATGTCTGATTTTAAAAAAATGTTTCCACTTGTAAAGAGAACCTTATTGCAAGGTACAGTGGTTATTGACACGTAAGTTTAGTAATATGAACAATAAATAGTAGTCGATTGAAAATTGAATTTTAATGTTCGCATGTACTTATTAATTATCCTTATAAGATAATCAAAAATATTTTCGATAACTTTATGATAAGGCGCCCACGCTTTTCTTTTGAGTCAGAAATTTAAATGATAATTTCAATGTATCGTAATACAATAGGTCTGATGTTAACTTATGTGTTATATAGGATAAATTTTTTGTGATAAAAGAAAATTATTTTCCACTTTTTAGTTCATTTTTTTGAATGAAAAAAAGAAAAGCATGTTTTTAAAATTTTTTTTATTATTTTTATTTTCTACTTTTTAGTTTTAATTACAAAATACCAATATTTCTAGTATATCACATCACTAGACACATGCAAAATGCTACTTTTTCCAAACCATTTGAGAGGTAAATAGTCAGAAACGTTTTTTTTTTTTTTTTTTTAATTGTGGTTTGCCCAGTAGGTCTAGTCCACATTGAAAATTCAAGCATTTTTGACAGTACTATTTCGTATTCTTTCATCATTTTCACTGTACCTCCGCATTCTCTCCATTTCCACAAGAGCATCATTATTGCAAGGCTTCTTGCCAGTTAATTTTGTGCAGTCGAGCTCTTCTATCCGGAGTCCAGCAAGAGATCTTACTCTGCTCAAGTTTACGTACGCTTGTCCTTCAGCAAATAGTTTATTTCCAAGATAGACAACTGCATAGTCCACAGTACTTCCCTGCATTTTATGTACAGTTGAAGCCCACGACAAAATCAACGGCAACATTCGCCTTTCGGCAGTTCCATAACTGTATAAAGCTGGAAATTGAATGGATTTCGGCTCGATTTTGTGTATGCCGTCTTTACCGAAATTGATGAGAACAGATGGTATGTCCTCGGCATACACTTGAGCTCTGCGAAAATATGGCCAAACAATCTCTTTTACAAATCCTATAGCTCCATTAACAAGACCTTTGGTGACGTCAATATTGGCTCTTAACATAACCTTAGCTCCTACGAAAATTGCTAATTCTCGCGGTAAACCTCCGGTCTTGTTAATGTCTTTTGAAATGATGCTATCGATACTTGTATTTTCGTTGAGTTTTTTTGTTGCATCGATTAGTTGATCTTGGGCACGAATTTTGTAGATACTAGTATTTTTGCTCCTGAAATACTGAAGAACTCGATTGTTATGTTCATCTACCTGCTTGTTAGTTGGGTAGATTCTTAAGGCTCTTTCAATGGAAAACTCTCCATCCATATCAGAACTTTCTCTCTCAAGTAAAACAGCCATATGCTGTGCCGAGAGTTCACCAATTCTAAGAGCATTTAAGAGGTCAACGAACAACATGTCTCCTTGCTGTCTCATATTGTCCACCAATTCTACCAAAGAAAAAAGTTTCCATAAGTCAGTAGCAGGAATCATGTGCTCGGGCTGTTGGAATATTTGTCTTCCTCTCACAGGTGGAAGCTGCATTAGATCACCAAATACTAGAATGTTAAGGCCTCCAAAAAAATTGTCAGTGTTCTTTAATTGCCTCAAACGCGAGTCAATCATGCATAGCATCTCGTACGGTACCATGGATATTTCATCAATGAAGAAGAATTCAATGTCTGTCCATAGTTTGGAGAAATATTCCAGTTAGTAAAGGCATTTCCACAATACGACCATCTTTTTGAACTGGTAATTTCAACGAGTTGTGTAATGTGGATCCTCCAACCAATCGTGCAGCTACACCTGTTAAAGCACATACTTTGACTACTGGCTTGGCGTAACATCGGTTGACTTGATTTTTCAGTAGATTGAAAAGAAATGTTTTTCCAGTGCCAGCTTGGCCAGTGATGAAAAGTCTTTCTCGGTGTTGGCTGCCACCCAATTGGTCTTGAATACTTGATGTAATGTACTTGAATATGTCTTTTTGACGCAAGTTCATTGCTTGGACTGCATTTTGAAATTGAATGTCGTCCATTATTTGTTGTTCCAAAACTTCTTCGTCAACGTCTTCCTGCAATTCAAGCGGTTCTGCATCGAGTATTTCGAATGCGTGAGCTTGGTTAAAGGCATTCTCCAGTTGTCTATCTCGTTCTCGATATTCTTCCATTTGCTCGCTGTTTCTTTTTAAAGCCTCTTCTCGAGCAAGAAAGGCTTCTTTTGAAGAATTAAATCCTTCAAGTAGTTCTTGCTCCGAGCGGTAGGGCATGTATTGCAGAAGAAGACTATAGTAAAAATTCTCCGGATCAGTGGAGGCAACGAAGTATGGAACTCTTACAACAGCAGTTACATTTCTTATTTCTATTTTACAATTGTCCATCAAAGTAATCAATTCTTTTTTTTTTCTCTTATGGGGAACATTATCATTATAAACGTCAATGTCAATACTCTCCTCAACAAATTCTTTGCTTTGTGGTTTCGCGTAATATGGTTTAAATTTCATGGCGAATTCCATCAAGGTCATGTTCGCAAAGTTGAAATTTTGATGCTCCAGAGGTCTTTTTTCGTATCTATCAAAGATGTTTGAGCACAGTCCGGTGTTATCTCCCGCTTCGTTGAATTTTAATACTCTGTATCTTTGCTCGGGTTTTCTGGTGTTGAGGAAAACACATTGTCTTGAACTGTCTCGTAAATTTAAATGGCAGAGTCTAAAAACACACTCGCATGCCGAAACTTGTCGCTCACTCATTAGACGCATACATATTTTGAAAAGTTTGCGAGAAATATTTGTCTCATCTCGGCGGATTTGTTGAATCGCCTGTGCAATGCTGGAATTTAACTGTGTGGGTTCGGACTTGGATATGTACTTAGCGACGTAATATGCTATAGATTCATTGGAGCCACATGGTTGAATATCCATGTTTCCCTTCCATATCAAAAGAAGTGACTTATTATAGTTATTCACATAACTCTCTTTGGGTCGGCGTTTCAAGAGGCAAATTCTTCCACCGTTACGAATGAACTCATCTGATGCTGAAACTCAATTCATCAAAGATAAGGCAAAACAGGGGTTATTTTCAATGGTCCGTCGTTTGAAAGGATTAGTAGCTCGACGTATAGCTTGCTCAATCACAAAGCGAGCTTTATGTTTTTGATCGGATTCATTTGCTTCACGTTGAGAATTACTTTGACAATCTGATTCTTGGCGAGCTTTGCGTTCTTCAGAAATCTCGATTGAGCGAGATTGTGAATTTTTCAACCTGTTTGCTGCTAAGCAAACTTTACGTTCTGCAGGCGGTTTCTTTTAAACGACGTGGTCAAAAACGTTCCCGTTCTGTCACTTGGGTTGAACATCTTCATTATTATTAAGCATCTTAGCTGTATATTTCACACGAGCCTTTTCCAACCTTCTTTTGCGCTGTGTTGCTGTTTCTCTTTTCGTTGTTAGTCACTTTTTTTGGCGGTTTAGAGTGTCTGTAAGAAGACTTTTTAATTTTAGTTACATATTATGTTTTTTTTTTTTTTTTGACCCTCGAATATACCTGCCCGTCATCATCGAATTGGATGTCCAGGTCCAAAAATCATGATGGAACCTTGTATTGTCATCTAAGATGAATGTTTTTTTAAAAAAATTATCACCCTAAGATATCTGAAAGTTGGTTTAAAAAAAGTTGCAAGATAGGAAAAAATCTGGTCAAACAAACAAACAGACAAACAATTTTTTTTTCAGCATATACATGCATGTAAACATGTTTCCAGTACTCCAAACTGAAGGAAAAAGCGAAATTAAAAATTTACGTACAACGAGTGAAGTTAAAGAAGAGCATGTAACCCGCGAGTATACCGGTCCGTCATCATCGACCTGGTTATCCGGGTCCAAAACTCATGATGGAACCTTGTATTGTCATCCATGACGAGTGTTTTAAAAAAAAATAGTACCCTAGGACATCTGGAAGTTGGTTTAATCAAAGTTGCAAGATTTGAAAAAATCCGGTCATACAGACAAACAAACAAACAAGCAAACAAACAAACAAACAAACAAACAATTTTTTTTCAGTATATACATGTATGTAAACATGTTTCCAGCACTCCAAACTTTAGGAAAAAGAGAAAATAAAAAGTTACGTACAACGAGTGAAGTTAAAGAAAAGCATGTAAAAAAAAAAAGAAGAAGAAATTTCAAATTAGAAACTAAAAGTATACATTGAAGATTTTCGTTCAGGCTGGGACTCGAACCCAGGGCCACTCGCTTGGAAGCCTAACACTCTAGCCATTAGTCTATGGGAGCTCTGTCGGTGGGAGTTTTAAATATAATAAAAACAAAAAATGCACCTTGGTACATAATTGGTACTCCCTACATAAATAATCAATAATTGCAAAGGAAAGAAATTGAAAAAAAAAAAGAATTTTCAAATTAGAAAAGAAATATATACATTGAAGATATTCGCTCCGGCTGGGACTCGAACCCAGGCCACTCGCTTGGAAGACCAGCGGTCTAGCCATTAGGCTATCGGAGTTCTGTCGAGCGGAGTCTTACTGCCTGACTGATACTGCCTGACTGACAGACTGACTCACTGACTGACTGATACTGACTGACTGACTCACTGACTGACCGAGACTGACTGACTAACTGCCTGACTGACTGAGACTGGACTGACTGACTGACAGACTGACTGAATAAGGATGACTGACAGACTGACTGAATAAGGCTGACTGACTGACTGACTGACAGATTGACTGAATAAGGCTGACCGACTGACTGACTGCCTGACTGACTGACTGACTGAATGACTGACTGACTGACTGACCGAGACTGACTGACTGACTGACTGAGACTGGACTGGACTGACTGACTGACTGACTGACTGAGACTGACTGACTGCTTTAGTGACTAACTGACTGCACAGGACTGACCGACTGACTGACTGACTGACTGCCTGACTGACTGACTGACTGACTGACTGAATGACTGACTGACTGCGACTAAATGACTGACTGCTTGACTGACTGGCTGAAGGACTAACTGACTGACTGAGTGACTGACTGACTGGACTGACTGACTGAGACTGAATGACTGAGTGCTTGACTGATTGACTGTCAGACTGACTGACTGACTTCGCAAAAGGGAAAAATAAAAAAAAAGAATTATAAAATTAGAAAAAAATATTTGCATTTAAGATTTCCTTTCCGGCCGGGACTCGAACCCAGTACCACGCGCTAGGAACCCAACGGTCTAGCCATTAGGCTATCGGAGCTCTGTCGATGGAAGTCTTAAATATAATAAAAACAAAAAATGCACCTTGGTAATTATTGATTCAAACACTTTGAAATTTACAGGTCGAATAATTAACCTGACTCAGAATTTTTCTCCCTACATAAATAATCAATATTCGCAAAAGAGAAAAATTAAAAAAAAAAAAGAAGAAGAAATTTCAAATTAGAAACTAAAAGTATACATTGAAGATTTTCGTTCAGGCTGGGACTCGAACCCAGGGCCACTCGCTTGGAAGCCTAACACTCTAGCCGTTAGTCTATGGGAGCTCTGTCGGTGGGAGTTTTAAATATAATAAAAACAAAAAATGCACCTTGGTAATTGTTTATTTAAACACTTTGAAATCTTCGTGTCGAAAAATTAAACTGACTCAGAATTTTCTTCCCTACATAAATAATCAATAATTGCAAAGGAAAGAAATTGAAAAAAAAAAGAATTTTCAAATTAGAAAAGAAATATATACATTGAAGATATTCGCTCCGGCTGGGACTCGAACCCAGGCCACTCGCTTGGAAGACCAGCGGTCTAGCCATTAGGCTATCGGAGTTCTGTCGAGCGGAGTCTTACTGCCTGACTGATACAGCCTGACTGACAGACTGACTCACAGACTGACTGATACTGACTGACTGACTCACTGACTGACCGAGACTGACTGACTAACTGCCTGACTGACTGAGACTGGACTGACTGACTGACTGACTGACTGACTGACTAACTGACTGACTGAGACTGACTGACTGACTGCTTGACTCTCTGACTGGCTATTTCACTGACTGACTGAATGACTAAATGACTGACTGACACTGACTGACTGACTGCTTGACTACCTGACTGACTGCTTGACTGACTAACTGACTGGACAGGACTGACCGACTGACTGACTGACTGACAGACTGACTGAATAAGGCTGACTGACTGACTGACTGACAGACTGACTGAATAAGGCTGACCGACTGACTGACTGCCTGACTGACTGACTGAATGACTGACTGACTGACTGACCGAGACTGACTGACTGACTGACTGAGACTGGACTGGACTGACTGACTGACTGACTGACTGAGACTGACTGACTGCTTTAGTGACTAACTGACTGCACAGGACTGACCGACTGACTGACTGACTGACTGCCTGACTGACTGACTGACTGAATGACTGACTGACTGAGACTAAATGACTGACTGCTTGACTGACTGGCTGAAGGACTAACTGACTGACTGAGTGACTGACTGACTGGACTGACTGACTGAGACTGAATGACTGAGTGCTTGACTGATTGACTGTCAGACTGACTGACTGACTTCGCAAAAGGGAAAAATAAAAAAAAAAGAATTATAAAATTAGAAAAAAATATTTGCATTTAAGATTTCCTTTCCGGCCGGGACTCGAACCCAGTACCACGCGCTAAGAACCCAACGGTCTAGCCATTAGGCTATCGGAGCTCTGTCGATGGAAGTCTTAAATATAATAAAAACAAAAAATGCACCTTGGTAATTATTGATTCAAACACTTTGAAATCTTCGTGTCGAAAAATTAAACTGACTCAGAATTTTCTTCCCTACATAAATAATCAATAATTGCAAAGGAAAGAAATTGAAAAAAAAAAGAATTTTCAAATTAGAAAAGAAATATATACATTGAAGATATTCGCTCCGGCTGGGACTCGAACCCAGGCCACTCGCTTGGAAGACCAGCGGTCTAGCCATTAGGGTATCGGAGTTCTGTCGAGCGGAGTCTTACTGCCTGACTGATACTGCCTGACTGACAGACTGACTCACTGACTGACTGATACTGCCTGACTGACAGACTGACTCACTGACTGACTGATACTGACTGACTGCCTCACTGACTGACCGAGACTGACTGACTAACTGCCTGACTGACTGAGACTGGACTGACTGACTGACTGACTGACTGACTGACTAACTGACTGACTGAGACTGACTGACTGACTGCTTGACTCTCTGACTGGCTATTTCACTGACTGACTGAATGACTAAATGACTGACTGACACTGACTGACTGACTGCTTGACTACCTGACTGACTGCTTGACTGACTAACTGACTGGACAGGACTGACCGACTGACTGACTGACAGACTGACTGAATAAGGATGACTGACAGACTGACTGAATAAGGCTGACTGACTGACTGACTGACAGACTGACTGAATAAGGCTGACCGACTGACTGACTGCCTGACTGACTGACTGACTGACTGACTGACCGAGACTGACTGACTGACTGACTGAGACTGGACTGGACTGACTGACTGACTGACTGAGACTGACTGACTGCTTTAGTGACTAACTGACTGCACAGGACTGACTGACTGACTGACTGCCTGACTGACTGACTGACTGAATGACTGACTGACTGAGACTAAATGACTGACTGCTTGACTGACTGGCTGAAGGACTAACTGACTGACTGAGTGACTGACTGACTGACTGAGACTGAATGACTGAGTGCTTGACTGATTGACTGTCAGACTGACTGACTGACTTCGCAAAAGGGAAAAATAAAAAAAAAGAATTATAAAATTAGAAAAAAATATTTGCATTTAAGATTTCCTTTCCGGCTGGGATTTGAACCGAGGGCGACACTCATGGAAGCCCAACGCTCTCGCCAATATACTATCGGATCTCTGTTGATCGGTGTCTTAATTATAATAAAAACAAAAAATGCACCTTAGTAATTATTGATCTAAAATCTTTGAAATCTAAAGGTCGAATGATTAAACTGACTGAGAATTTTCTTCCGTACATAAATAATCCATATTTGCAAAAGAAAGAAATTGAAAAAAAAAAGAATCTTCAAATTAGAAGAGAAATATATACATGGAAGATTTTCATTCCGGCCGGGACTCGAACCCAGTACCACGCGCTAGGAACCCAACGGTCTAGCCATTAGGCTATCGGAGCTCTGTCGATGGAAGTCTTAAATATAATAAAAACAAAAAATGCACCTTGGTAATTATTGATTCAAACACTTTGAAATTTACAGGTCGAATAATTAACCTGACTCAGAATTTTTCTCCCTACATAAATAATCAATATTCGCAAAAGAGAAAAATTAAAAAAAAAAAGAAGAAGAAATTTCAAATTAGAAACTAAAAGTATACATTGAAGATTTTCGTTCAGGCTGGGACTCGAACCCAGGGCCACTCGCTTGGAAGCCTAACACTCTAGCCGTTAGTCTATGGGAGCTCTGTCGGTGGGAGTTTTAAATATAATAAAAACAAAAAATGCACCTTGGTAATTGTTTATTTAAACACTTTGAAATCTTCGTGTCGAAAAATTAAACTGACTCAGAATTTTCTTCCCTACATAAATAATCAATAATTGCAAAGGAAAGAAATTGAAAAAAAAAAGAATTTTCAAATTAGAAAAGAAATATATACATTGAAGATATTCGCTCCGGCTGGGACTCGAACCCAGGCCACTCGCTTGGAAGACCAGCGGTCTAGCCATTAGGCTATCGGAGTTCTGTCGAGCGGAGTCTTACTGCCTGACTGATACTGCCTGACTGACAGACTGACTCACTGACTGACTGACTCACTGACTGACCGAGACTGACTGACTAACTGCCTGACTGACTGAGACTGGACTGACTGACTGACTGACTGACTAACTGACTGACTGAGACTGACTGACTGACTGCTTGACTCTCTGACTGGCTATTTCACTGACTGACTGAATGACTAAATGACTGACTGACACTGACTGACTGACTGCTTGACTACCTGACTGACTGCTTGACTGACTAACTGACTGGACAGGACTGACCGACTGACTGACTGACAGACTGACTGAATAAGGATGACTGACAGACTGACTGAATAAGGCTGACTGACTGACTGACTGACAGACTGACTGAATAAGGCTGACCGACTGACTGACTGCCTGACTGACTGACTGACTGAATGACTGACTGACTGACTGACCGAGACTGACTGACTGACTGACTGAGACTGGACTGGACTGACTGACTGACTGACTGACTGAGACTGACTGACTGCTTTAGTGACTAACTGACTGCACAGGACTGACCGACTGGCTGACTGACTGACTGCCTGACTGACTGACTGACTGAATGACTGACTGACTGAGACTAAATGACTGACTGCTTGACTGACTGGCTGAAGGACTAACTGACTGACTGAGTGACTGACTGACTGGACTGACTGACTGAGACTGAATGACTGAGTGCTTGACTGATTGACTGTCAGACTGACTGACTGACTTCGCAAAAGGGAAAAATAAAAAAAAAGAATTATAAAATTAGAAAAAAAATATTTGCATTTAAGATTTCCTTTCCGGCTGGGATTTGAACCCAGGGCGACACTCATGGAAGCCCAACGCTCTCGCCAATATACTATCGGATCTCTGTTGATCGGTGTCTTAATTATAATAAAAACAAAAAATGCACCTTAGTAATTATTGATCTAAAATCTTTGAAATCTAAAGGTCGAATGATTAAACTGACTCAGAATTTTCTTCCGTACATAAATAATCCATATTTGCAAAAGAAAGAAATTGAAAAAAAAAAGAATCTTCAAATTGGAAGAGAAAAATATACATGGAAGATTTTCGTTCCGGCCGGGACTCGAACCCAGTACCACGCGCTTGGAACCCAACGGTCTAGCCATTAGGCTATCGGAGCTCTGTCGATGGAAGTCTTAAATATAATAAAAACAAAAAATGCACCTTGGTAATTATTGATTCAAACACTTTGAAATTTACAGGTCGAATAATTAAACTGACAGAATTTTTCTCCCTACATAAATAATCAATATTCGCAAAAGAGAAAAATTAAAAAAAAAGAAGAAGAAATTTCAAATTAGAAACTAAAAGTATACATTGAAGATTTTCGTTCAGGCTGGGACTCGAACCCAAGGCCACTCACTTGGAAGCCTAACACTCTAGCCATTAGTCTATGGGAGCTCTGTCGGTGGGAGTTTTAAATATAATAAAAACAAAAGATGCAACTTGGTAATTGTTTATTTAAACACTTTGAAATCTTCGTGTCGAAAAATTAAACTGACTCAGAATTTTCTTCCCTACATAAATAATCAATAATTGCAAAGGAAAGAAATTGAAAAAAAAAAAAGAATTTTCAAATTAGAAAAGAAATATATACATTGAAGATATTCGCTCCGGCTGGGACTCGAACCCAGGCCACTCGCTTGGAAGACCAGCGGTCTAGCCATTAGGCTATCGGAGTTCTGTCGAGCGGAGTCTTACTGCCTGACTGATACTGCCTGACTGACAGACTGACTCACTGACTGACTGATACTGACTGACTGACTCACTGACTGACCGAGACTGACTGACTAACTGCCTGACTGACTGAGACTGGACTGACTGACTGACTGACTGACTGACTGACTAACTGACTGACTGAGACTGACTGACTGACTGCTTGACTCTCTGACTGGCTATTTCACTGACTGACTGAATGACTAAATGACTGACTGACACTGACTGACTGACTGCTTGACTACCTGACTGACTGCTTGACTGACTAACTGACTGGACAGGACTGACCGACTGACTGACTGACAGACTGACTGAATAAGGATGACTGACAGACTGACTGAATAAGGCTGACTGACTGACTGACTGACAGACTGACTGAATAAGGCTGACCGACTGACTGACTGCCTGACTGACTGACTGACTGAATGACTGACTGACTGACTGACCGAGACTGACTGACTGAGACTGGACTGGACTGACTGACTGACTGACTGACTGAGACTGACTGACTGCTTTAGTGACTAACTGACTGCACAGGACTGACCGACTGACCGACTGACTGACTGCCTGACTGACTGACTGACTGAATGACTGACTGACTGAGACTAAATGACTGACTGACTGAATGACTGACTGACTGAGACTAAATGACTGACTGCTTGACTGACTGGCTGAAGGACTAACTGACTGACTGAGTGACTGACTGACTGGACTGACTGACTGAGACTGAATGACTGAGTGCTTGACTGATTGACTGTCAGACTGACTGACTAACTTCGCAAAAGGGAAAAATTAAAAAAAAAAGAATTATAAAATTAGAAAAAAATATTTGCATTTAAGATTTCCTTTCCGGCCGCGACTCGAACCCAGTACCACGCGCTAGGAACCTAACGGTCTAGCCATTAGGCTATCGGAGCTCTGTCGATGGAAGTCTTAAATATAATAAAAACAAAAAATGCACCTTGGTAATTATTGATTCAAACACTTTGAAATTTACAGGTCGAATAATTAAACTGACTCAGAATTTTTCTCCCTACATAAATAATCAATATTCGCAAAAGAGAAAAATTAAAAAAAAAGAAGAAGAAATTTCAAATTAGAAACTAAAAGTATACATTGAAGATTTTCGTTCAGGCTGGGACTCGAACCCAGGGCCACTCGCTTGGAAGCCTAACACTCTAGCCATTAGTCTATGGGAGCTCTGTCGGTGGGAGTTTTAAATATAATAAAAACAAAAAATGCACCTTGGTAATTGTTTATTTAAACACTTTGAAATCTTCGTGTCGAAAAATTAAACTGACTCAGAATTTTCTTCCCTACATAAATAATCAATAATTGCAAAGGAAAGAAATTGAAAAAAAAAAGAATTTTCAAATTAGAAAAGAAATATATACATTGAAGATATTCGCTCCGGCTGGGACTCGAACCCAGGCCACTCGCTTCGAAGACCAGCGGTCTAGCCATTAGGCTATCGGAGTTCTGTCGAGCGGAGTCTTACTGCCTGACTGACAGACTGACTCACTGACTGACTGATACTGACTGACTGACTCACTGACTGATCGAGACTGACTGACTAACTGCCTGACTGAGTGAGACTGGACTGACTGACTGACTGACTGACTGACTGACTAACTGACTGACTGAGACTGACTGACTGACTGCTTGACTCTCTGACTGGCTATTTCACTGACTGACTGAATGACTAAATGACTGACTGACACTGACTGACTGACTGCTTGACTAAACGACTGACTGCTTGACTGACTAACTGACTGGACAGGACTGACCGACTGACTGACTGACAGACTGACTGAATAAGGATGACTGACAGACTGACTGAATAAGGCTGACTGACTGACTGACTGACAGACTGACTGAATAAGGCTGACCGACTGACTGACTGCCTGACTGACTGACTGACTGAATGACTGACTGACTGACTGACCGAGACTGACTGACTGACTGACTGAGACTGGACTGGACTGACTGACTGACTGACTGACTGAGACTGACTGACTGCTTTAGTGACTAACTGACTGCACAGGACTGACCGACTGACTGACTGACTAACTGCCTGACTGACTGACTGACTGAATGACTGACTGACTGAGACTAAATGACTGACTGCTTGACTGACTGGCTAAAGGACTAACTGACTGACTGAGTGACTGAGTGACTGGACTGACTGACTGAGACTGAATGACTGAGTGCTTGACTGATTGACTGTCAGACTGACTGACTGACTTCGCAAAAGGGAAAAATAAAAAAAAAAAAGAATTATAAAATTAGAAAAAAATATTTGCATTTAAGATTTCCTTTCCGGCTGGGATTTGAACCCAGGGCGACACTCATGGAAGCCCAACGCTCTCGCCAATATACTATCGGATCTCTGTTGATCGGTGTCTTAATTATAATTAAAACAAAAAATGCACCTTAGTAATTATTGATCTAAAATCCTTGAAATCTAAAGGTCGAATGATTAAACTGACTCAGAATTTTCTTCCGTACATAAATAATCCATATTTGCAAAAGAAAGAAATTGAAAAAAAAAAGAATCTTCAAATTAGAAGAGAAATATATACATGGAAGATTTTCGTTCCGGCCGGGACTCGAACCCAGTACCACGCGCTTGGAACCCAACGGTCTAGCCATTAGGCTATCGGAGCTCTGTCGATGGAAGTCTTAAATATAATAAAAACAAAAAATGCACCTTGGTAATTATTGATTCAAACACTTTGAAATTTACAGGTCGAATAATTAAACTGACTCAGAATTTTTCTCCCTACATAAATAATCAATATTCGCAAAAGTAAAAAAATTAAAAAAAAAAGAAGAAGAAATTTCAAATTAGAAACTAAAAGTATACATTGAAGATTTTCGTTCAGGCTGGGACTCGAACCCAGGGCCACTCGCTTGGAAGCCTAACACTCTAGCCATTAGTCTATGGGAGCTCTGTCGGTGGGAGTTTTAAATATAATAAAAACAAAAAATGCACCTTGGTAATTGTTTATTTAAACACTTTGAAATCTTCGTGTCGAAAAATTAAACTGACTCAGAATTTTCTTCCCTACATAAATAATCAATAATTGCAAAGGAAAGAAATTGAAAAAAAAAAGAATTTTCAAATTAGAAAAGAAATATATACATTGAAGATATTCGCTCCGGCTGGGACTCGAACCCAGGCCACTCGCTTGGAAGACCAGCGGTCTAGCCATTAGGCTATCGGAGTTCTGTCGAGCGGAGTCTTACTGCCTGACTGATACTGCCTGACTGACAGACTGACTCACTGACTGACTGATACTGACTGACTGACTCACTGACTGACCGAGACTGACTGACTAACTGCCTGACTGACTGAGACTGGACTGACTGACTGACTGACTGACTGACTGACTAACTGACTGACTGAGACTGACTGACTGACTGCTTGACTCTCTGACTGGCTATTTCACTGACTGACTGAATGACTAAATGACTGACTGACACTGACTGACTGACTGCTTGACTACCTGACTGACTGCTTGACTGACTAACTGACTGGACAGGACTGACCGACTGACTGACTGACAGACTGACTGAATAAGGATGACTGACAGACTGACTGAATAAGGCTGACTGACTGACTGACTGACAGACTGACTGAATAAGGCTGACCGACTGACTGACTGCCTGACTGACTGACTGACTGAATGACTGACTGACTGACTGACCGAGACTGACTGACTGAGACTGGACTGGACTGACTGACTGACTGACTGACTGAGACTGACTGACTGCTTTAGTGACTAACTGACTGCACAGGACTGACCGACTGACTGACTGACTGACTGCCTGACTGACTGACTGACTGAATGACTGACTGACTGAGACTAAATGACTGACTGACTGAATGACTGACTGACTGAGACTAAATGACTGACTGCTTGACTGACTGGCTGAAGGACTAACTGACTGACTGATTGACTGTCAGACTGACTGACTAACTTCGCAAAAGGGAAAAATTAAAAAAAAAAGAATTATAAAATTAGAAAAAAATATTTGCATTTAAGATTTCCTTTCCGGCCGCGACTCGAACCCAGTACCACGCGCTAGGAACCCAACGGTCTAGCCATTAGGCTATCGGAGCTCTGTCGATGGAAGTCTTAAATATAATAAAAACAAAAAATGCACCTTGGTAATTATTGATTCAAACACTTTGAAATTTACAGGTCGAATAATTAAACTGACTCAGAATTTTTCTCCCTACATAAATAATCAATATTCGCAAAAGAGAAAAATTAAAAAAAAAAGAAGAAGAAATTTCAAATTAGAAACTAAAAGTATACATTGAAGATTTTCGTTCAGGCTGGGACTCGAACCCAGGGCCACTCGCTTGGAAGCCTAACACTCTAGCCATTAGTCTATGGGAGCTCTGTCGGTGGGAGTTTTAAATATAATAAAAACAAAAAATGCACCTTGGTAATTGTTTATTTAAACACTTTGAAATCTTCGTGTCGAAAAATTAAACTGACTCAGAATTTTCTTCCCTACATAAATAATCAATAATTGCAAAGGAAAGAAATTGAAAAAAAAAGAATTTTCAAATTAGAAAAGAAATATATACATTGAAGATATTCGCTCCGGCTGGGACTCGAACCCAGGCCACTCGCTTGGAAGACCAGCGGTCTAGCCATTAGGCTATCGGAGTTCTGTCGAGCGGAGTCTTACTGCCTGACTGATACTGCCTGACTGACAGACTGACTCACTGACTGACTGATACTGACTGACTGACTCACTGACTGACCGAGACTGACTGACTAACTGCCTGACTGACTGAGACTGGACTGACTGACTGACTGACTGACTGACTGACTGACTGACTCACTGACTGACCGAGACTGACTGACTAACTGCCTGACTGACTGAGACTGGACTGACTGACTGACTGACTGACTGACTGACTAACTGACTGACTGTGACTGACTGCTTGACTCTCTGACTGGCTATTTCACTGACTGACTGAATGACTAAATGACTGACTGACACTGACTGACTGACTGCTTGACTACCTGACTGACTGCTTGACTGACTAACTGACTGGACAGGACTGACCGACTGACTGACTGACAGACTGACTGAATAAGGCTGACTGACTGACTGACTGACAGACTGACTGAATAAGGCTGACCGACTGACTGACTGCCTGACTGCCTGACTGACTGACTGACTGAATGACTGACTGACTGAGACTAAATGACTGACTGCTTGACTGACTGGCTGAAGGACTAACTGACTGACTGAGTGACTGACTGACTGGACTGACTGACTGAGACTGAATGACTGAGTGCTTGACTGATTGACTGTCAGACTGACTGACTGACTTCGCAAAAGGGAAAAATAAAAAAAAAGAATTATAAAATTAGAAAAAAATATTTGCATTTAAGATTTCCTTTCCGGCTGGGATTTGAGCCCAGGGCGACACTCATGGAAGCCCAACGCTCTCGCCAATATACTATCGGATCTCTGTTGATCGGTGTCTTAATTATAATAAAAACAAAAAATGCACCTTAGTAATTATTGATCTAAAATCTTTGAAATCTAAAGGTCGAATGATTAAACTGACTCAGAATTTTCTTCCGTACATAAATAATCCATATTTGCAAAAGAAAGAAATTGAAAAAAAAAAGAATCTTCAAATTAGAAGAGAAATATATACATGGAAGATTTTCGTTCCGGCCGGGACTCGAACCCAGTACCACGCGCTTGGAACCCAACGGTCTAGCCATTAGGCTATCGGAGCTCTGTCGATGGAAGTCTTAAATATAATAAAAACAAAAAATGCACCTTGGTAATTATTGATTCAAACACTTTGAAATTTACAGGTCGAATAATTAAACTGACTCAGAATTTTTCTCCCTACATAAATAATCAATATTCGCAAAAGAGAAAAATTAAAAAAAAAGAAGAAGAAATTTCAAATTAGAAACTAAAAGTATACATTGAAGATTTTCGTTCAGGCTGGGACTCGAACCCAGGGCCACTCGCTTGGAAGCCTAACACTCTAGCCATTAGTCTATGGGAGCTCTGTCGGTGGGAGTTTTAAATATAATAAAAACAAAAAATGCACCTTGGTAATTGTTTATATAAACACTTTGAAATCTTCGTGTCGAAAAATTAAACTGACTCAGAATTTTCTTCCCTACATAAATAATCAATAATTGCAAAGGAAAGAAATTGAAAAAAAAAGAATTTTCAAATTAGAAAAGAAATATATACATTGAAGATATTCGCTCCGGCTGGGACTCGAACCCAGGCCACTCGCTTGGAAGACCAACGGTCTAGCCATTAGGCTATCGGAGTTCTGTCGAGCGGAGTCTTACTGCCTGACTGACAGACTGACTCACTGACTGACTGATACTGACTGACTGACTCACTGACTGATCGAGACTGACTGACTAACTGCCTGACTGAGTGAGACTGGACTGACTGACTGACTGACTGACTGACTGACTAACTGACTGACTGAGACTGACTGACTGACTGCTTGACTCTCTGACTGGCTATTTCACTGACTGACTGAATGACTAAATGACTGACTGACACTGACTGACTGACTGCTTGACTAAACGACTGACTGCTTGACTGACTAACTGACTGGACAGGACTGACCGACTGACTGACTGACAGACTGACTGAATAAGGATGACTGACAGAATGACTGAATAAGGCTGACTGACTGACTGACTGACAGACTGACTGAATAAGGCTGACCGACTGACTGACTGCCTGACTGACTGACTGACTGAATGACTGACTGACTGACTGACCGAGACTGACTGACTGACTGACTGAGACTGGACTGGACTGACTGACTGACTGACTGACTGAGACTGACTGACTGCTTTAGTGACTAACTGACTGCACAGGACTGACCGACTGACTGACTGACTAACTGCCTGACTGACTGACTGACTGAATGACTGACTGACTGAGACTAAATGACTGACTGCTTGACTGACTGGCTAAAGGACTAACTGACTGACTGAGTGACTGACTGACTGGACTGACTGACTGAGACTGAATGACTGAGTGCTTGACTGATTGACTGTCAGACTGACTGACTGACTTCGCAAAAGGGAAAAATAAAAAAAAAAGAATTATAAAATTAGAAAAAAATATTTGCATTTAAGATTTCCTTTCCGGCTGGGATTTGAACCCAGGGCGACACTCATGGAAGCCCAACGCTCTCGCCAATATACTATCGGATCTCTGTTGATCGGTGTCTTAATTATAATTAAAACAAAAAATGCACCTTAGTAATTATTGATCTAAAATCCTTGAAATCTAAAGGTCGAATGATTAAACTGACTCAGAATTTTCTTCCGTACATAAATAATCCATATTTGCAAAAGAAAGAAATTGAAAAAAAAAAGAATCTTCAAATTAGAAGAGAAATATATACATGGAAGATTTTCGTTCCGGCCGGGACTCGAACCCAGTACCACGCGCTTGGAACCCAACGGTCTAGCCATTAGGCTATCGGAGCTCTGTCGGTGGGAGTTTTAAATATAATAAAAACAAAAAATGCACCTTGGTAATTGTTTATTTAAACACTTTGAAATCTTCGTGTCGAAAAATTAAACTGACTCAGAATTTTCTTCCCTACATAAATAATCAATAATTGCAAAGGAAAGAAATTGAAAAAAAAAAGAATTTTCAAATTAGAAAAGAAATATATACATTGAAGATATTCGCTCCGGCTGGGACTCGAACCCAGGCCACTCGCTTGGAAGACCAGCGGTCTAGCCATTAGGCTATCGGAGTTCTGTCGAGCGGAGTCTTACTGCCTGACTGATACTGCCTGACTGACAGACTGACTCACTGACTGACTGATACTGACTGACTGACTCACTGACTGACCGAGACTGACTGACTAACTGCCTGACTGACTGAGACTGGACTGACTGACTGACTGACTGACTGACTGACTAACTGACTGACTGAGACTGACTGACTGACTGCTTGACTCTCTGACTGGCTATTTCACTGACTGACTGAATGACTAAATGACTGACTGACACTGACTGACTGACTGCTTGACTACCTGACTGACTGCTTGACTGACTAACTGACTGGACAGGACTGACCGACTGACTGACTGACAGACTGACTGAATAAGGATGACTGACAGACTGACTGAATAAGGCTGACTGACTGACTGACAGACTGACTGAATAAGGCTGACCGACTGACTGACTGACTGACTGACTGAATGACTGACTGACTGACTGACTGACTGACTGACCGAGACTGACTGACTGACTGACTGAGACTGGACTGGACTGACTGACTAACTGACTGCACAGGACTGACCGACTGACTGACTGACTGACTGCCTGACTGACTGACTGACTGAATGACTGACTGACTGCCTGACTGACTGACTGACTGAATGACTGACTGACTGAGACTAAATGACTGACTGCTTGACTGACTGGCTGAAGGACTAACTGACTGACTGAATGACTGACTGACTGGACTGACTGACTGAGACTGAATGACTGAGTGCTTGACTGATTGACTGTCAGACTGACTGACTGACTTCGCAAAAGGGAAAAATAAAAAAAAAAGAATTATAAAATTAGAAAAAAATATTTGCATTTAAGATTTCCTTTCCGGCCGTGACTCGAACCCAGTACCACGTGCTAGGAACCCAACGGTCTAGCCATTAGGCTATCGGAGCTCTGTCGATGGAAGTCTTAAATATAATAAAAACAAAAAATGCACCTTGGTAATTATTGATTCAAACATTTTGAAATTTACAGGTCGAATAATTAAACTGACTCAGAATTTTTCTCCCTACATAAATAATCAATATTCGCAAAAGAGAAAAATTAAAAAAAAAAGAAGAAGAAATTTCAAATTAGAAACTAAAAGTATACATTGAAGATTTTCGTTCAGGCTGGGACTCGAACCCAGGGCCACTCGCTTGGAAGCCTAACACTCTAGCCATTAGTCTATGGGAGCTCTGTCGGTAGGAGTTTTAAATATAATAAAAACAAAAAATGCACCTTGGTAATTGTTTATTTAAACACTTTGAAATCTTAGTGTCGAAAAATTAAACTGACTCAGAATTTTCTTCCCTACATAAATAATCAATAATTGCAAAGGAAAGAAATTGAAAAAAAAAAGAATTTTCAAATTAGAAAAGAAATATATACATTGAAGATATTCGCTCCGGCTGGGACTCGAACCCAGGCCACTCGCTTGGAAGACCAGCGGTCTAGCCATTAGGCTATCGGAGTTCTGTCGAGCGGAGTCTTACTGCCTGACTGATACTGCCTGACTGACAGACTGACTCACTGACTGACTGATACTGACTGACTGACTCACTGACTGACCGAGACTGACTGACTAACTGCCTGACTGACTGAGACTGGACTGACTGACTGACTGACTGACTGACTGACTAACTGACTGACTGAGACTGACTGACTGACTGCTTGACTCTCTGACTGGCTATTTCACTGACTGACTGAATGACTAAATGACTGACTGACACTGACTGACTGACTGCTTGACTACCTGACTGACTGCTTGACTGACTAACTGACTGGACAGGACTGACCGACTGACTGACTGACAGACTGACTGAATAAGGATGACTGACAGACTGACTGAATAAGGCTGACTGACTGACAGACTGACTGAATAAGGCTGACCGACTGACTGACTGCCTGACTGACTGACTGACTGAATGACTGACTGACTGACTGACCGAGACTGACTGACTGACTGACTGAGACTGGACTGGACTGACTGACTGACTGAGACTGACTGACTGCTTTAGTGACTAACTGACTGCACAGGACTGACCGACTGACTGACTGACTGCCTGACTGACTGACTGACTGAATGACTGACTGACTGAGACTAAATGACTGACTGCTTGACTGACTGGCTGAAGGACTAACTGACTGACTGAGTGACTGACTGACTGGACTGACTGACTGAGACTGAATGACTGAGTGCTTGACTGATTGACTGTCAGACTGACTGACTGACTTCGCAAAAGGGAAAAATAAAAAAAAAGAATTATAAAATTAGAAAAAAATATTTGCATTTAAGATTTCCTTTCCGGCCGGGACTCGAACCCAGTACCACGCGCTATGAACCCAACGGTCTAGCCATTAGGCTATCGGAGCTCTGTCGATGGAAGTCTTAAATATAATAAAAACAAAAAATGCACCTTGGTAATTATTGATTCAAACATTTTGAAATTTACAGGTCGAATAATTAAACTGACTCAGAATTTTTCTCCCTACATAAATAATCAATATTCGCAAAAGAGAAAAATTAAAAAAAAAAGAAGAAGAAATTTCAAATTAGAAACTAAAAGTATACATTGAAGATTTTCGTTCAGGCTGGGACTCGAACCCAGGGCCACTCGCTTGGAAGCCTAACACTCTAGCCATTAGTCTATGGGAGCTCTGTCGGTAGGAGTTTTAAATATAATAAAAACAAAAAATGCACCTTGGTAATTGTTTATTTAAACACTTTGAAATCTTCGTGTCGAAAAATTAAACTGACTCAGAATTTTCTTCCCTACATAAATAATCAATAATTGCAAAGGAAAGAAATTGAAAAAAAAAAGAATTTTCAAATTAGAAAAGAAATATATACATTGAAGATATTCGCTCCGGCTGGGACTCGAACCCAGGCCACTCGCTTGGAAGACCAGCGGTCTAGCCATTAGGCTATCGGAGTTCTGTCGAGCGGAGTCTTACTGCCTGACTGATACTGCCTGACTGACAGACTGACTCACTGACTGACTGATACTGACTGACTGACTCACTGACTGACCGAGACTGACTGACTAACTGCCTGACTGACTGAGACTGGACTGACTGACTGACTGACTGACTGACTGACTAACTGACTGACTGAGACTGACTGACTGACTGCTTGACTCTCTGACTGGCTATTTCACTGACTGACTGAATGACTAAATGACTGACTGACACTGACTGACTGACTGCTTGACTACCTGACTGACTGCTTGACTGACTAACTGACTGGACAGGACTGACCGACTGACTGACTGACAGACTGACTGAATAAGGATGACTGACAGACTGACTGAATAAGGCTGACTGACTGACTGACTGACAGACTGACTGAATAAGGCTGACCGACTGACTGACTGACTGACTGACTGAATGACTGACTGACTGACTGACTGACTGACTGACCGAGACTGACTGACTGACTGACTGAGACTGGACTGGACTGACTGACTGACTGACTGACTGAGACTGACTGACTGCTTTAGTGACTAACTGACTGCACAGGACTGACCGACTGACTGACTGACTGACTGCCTGACTGACTGACTGACTGAATGACTGACTGACTGAGACTAAATGACTGACTGCTTGACTGACTGGCTGAAGGACTAACTGACTGACTGAGTGACTGACTGACTGGACTGACTGACTGAGACTGAATGACTGAGTGCTTGACTGATTGACTGTCAGACTGACTGACTGACTTCGCAAAAGGGAAAAATAAAAAAAAAGAATTATAAAATTAGAAAAAAATATTTGCATTTAAGATTTCCTTTCCGGCCGTGACTCGAACCCAGTACCACGTGCTAGGAACCCAACGGTCTAGCCATTAGGCTATCGGAGCTCTGTCGATGGAAGTCTTAAATATAATAAAAACAAAAAATGCACCTTGGTAATTATTGATTCAAACATTTTGAAATTTACAGGTCGAATAATTAAACTGACTCAGAATTTTTCTCCCTACATAAATAATCAATATTCGCAAAAGAGAAAAATTAAAAAAAAAAGAAGAAGAAATTTCAAATTAGAAACTAAAAGTATACATTGAAGATTTTCGTTCAGGCTGGGACTCGAACCCAGGGCCACTCGCTTGGAAGCCTAACACTCTAGCCATTAGTCTATGGGAGCTCTGTCGGTAGGAGTTTTAAATATAATAAAAACAAAAAATGCACCTTGGTAATTGTTTATTTAAACACTTTGAAATCTTCGTGTCGAAAAATTAAACTGACTCAGAATTTTCTTCCCTACATAAATAATCAATAATTGCAAAGGAAAGAAATTGAAAAAAAAAAAGAATTTTCAAATTAGAAAAGAAATATATACATTGAAGATATTCGCTCCGGCTGGGACTCGAACCCAGGCCACTCGCTTGGAAGACCAGCGGTCTAGCCATTAGGCTATCGGAGTTCTGTCGAGCGGAGTCTTACTGCCTGACTGATACTGCCTGACTGACAGACTGACTCACTGACTGACTGATACTGACTGACTGACTCACTGACTGACCGAGACTGACTGACTAACTGCCTGACTGACTGAGACTGGACTGACTGACTGACTGACTGACTGACTGACTAACTGACTGACTGAGACTGACTGACTGACTGCTTGACTCTCTGACTGGCTATTTCACTGACTGACTGAATGACTAAATGACTGACTGACACTGACTGACTGACTGCTTGACTACCTGACTGACTGCTTGACTGACTAACTGACTGGACAGGACTGACCGACTGACTGACTGACAGACTGACTGAATAAGGATGACTGACAGACTGACTGAATAAGGCTGACTGACTGACTGACTGACAGACTGACTGAATAAGGCTGACCGACTGACTGACTGACTGACTGACTGAATGACTGACTGACTGACTGACTGACTGACTGACCGAGACTGACTGACTGACTGACTGAGACTGGACTGGACTGACTGACTGACTGACTGACTGAGACTGACTGACTGCTTTAGTGACTAACTGACTGCACAGGACTGACCGACTGACTGACTGACTGACTGCCTGACTGACTGACTGACTGAATGACTGACTGACTGAGACTAAATGACTGACTGCTTGACTGACTGGCTGAAGGACTAACTGACTGACTGAGTGACTGACTGACTGGACTGACTGACTGAGACTGAATGACTGAGTGCTTGACTGATTGACTGTCAGACTGACTGACTGACTTCGCAAAAGGGAAAAATAAAAAAAAAAGAATTATAAAATTAGAAAAAAATATTTGCATTTAAGATTTCCTTTCCGGCCGTGACTCGAACCCAGTACCACGTGCTAGGAACCCAACGGTCTAGCCATTAGGCTATCGGAGCTCTGTCGATGGAAGTCTTAAATATAATAAAAACAAAAAATGCACCTTGGTAATTATTGATTCAAACATTTTGAAATTTACAGGTCGAATAATTAAACTGACTCAGAATTTTTCTCCCTACATAAATAATCAATATTCGCAAAAGAGAAAAATTAAAAAAAAAAGAAGAAGAAATTTCAAATTAGAAACTAAAAGTATACATTGAAGATTTTCGTTCAGGCTGGGACTCGAACCCAGGGCCACTCGCTTGGAAGCCTAACACTCTAGCCATTAGTCTATGGGAGCTCTGTTGGTAGGAGTTTTAAATATAATAAAAACAAAAAATGCACCTTGGTAATTGTTTATTTAAACACTTTGAAATCTTCGTGTCGAAAAATTAAACTGACTCAGAATTTTCTTCCCTACATAAATAATCAATAATTGCAAAGGAAAGAAATTGAAAAAAAAAAGAATTTTCAAATTAGAAAAGAAATATATACATTGAAGATATTCGCTCCGGCTGGGACTCGAACCCAGGCCACTCGCTTGGAAGACCAGCGGTCTAGCCATTAGGCTATCGGAGTTCTGTCGAGCGGAGTCTTACTGCCTGACTGATACTGCCTGACTGACAGACTGACTCACTGACTGACTGATACTGACTGACTGACTCACTGACTGACCGAGACTGACTGACTAACTGCCTGACTGACTGAATGACTAAATGACTGACTGACACTGACTGACTGACTGCTTGACTACCTGACTGACTGCTTGACTGACTAACTGACTGGACAGGACTGACCGACTGACTGACTGACAGACTGACTGAATAAGGATGACTGACAGACTGACTGAATAAGGCTGACTGACTGACTGACAGACAGACTGACTGAATAAGGCTGACCGACTGACTGACTGCCTGACTGACTGACTGACTGAATGACTGACTGACTGACTGACCGAGACTGACTGACTGACTGACTGAGACTGGACTGGACTGACTGACTGACTGACTGACTGAGACTAACTGACTGCTTTAGTGACTAACTGACTGCACAGGACTGACCGACTGACTGACTGACTGCCTGACTGACTGACTGACTGAATGACTGACTGACTGAGACTAAATGACTGACTGCTTGACTGACTGGCTGAAGGACTAACTGACTGACTGAGTGACTGACTGACTGGACTGACTGACTGAGACTGAATGACTGAGTGCTTGACTGATTGACTGTCAGACTGACTGACTGACTTCGCAAAAGGGAAAAATAAAAAAAAAGAATTATAAAATTAGAAAAAAATATTTGCATTTAAGATTTCCTTTCCGGCCGGGACTCGAACCCAGTACCACGCGCTTGGAACCCAACGGTCTAGCCATTAGGCTATCGGAGCTCTGTCGATGGAAGTCTTAAATATAATAAAAACAAAAAAAGCACCTTGGTAATTATTGATTCAAACACTTTGAAATTTACAGGTCGAATAATTAAACTGACTCAGAATTTTTCTCCCTACATAAATAATCAATATTCGCAAAAGAGAAAAATTAAAAAAAAAAAGAAGAAGACATTTCAAATTAGAAACTAAAAGTATACATTGAAGATTTTCGTTTAGGCTGGGACTCGAACCCAGGGCCACTCGCTTGGAAGCCTAACACTCTAGCCATTAGTCTATGGGAGCTCTGTCGGTGGGAGTTTTAAATATAATAAAAACAAAAAATGCACCTTGGTAATTGTTTATTTAAACACATTGAAATCTTCGTGTCGAAAAATTAAACTGACTCAGAATTTTCTTCCCTACATAAATAATCAATAATTGCAAAGGAAAGAAATTGAAAAAAAAAAGAATTTTCAAATTAGAAAAGAAATATATACATTGAAGATATTCGCTCCGGCTGGGACTCGAACCCAGGCCACTCGCTTGGAAGACCAGCGGTCTAGCCATTAGGCTATCGGAGTTCTGTCGAGCGGAGTCTTACTGCCTGACTGATACTGCCTGACTGACAGACTGACTCACTGACTGACTGATACTGACTGACTGACTCACTGACTGACCGAGACTGACTGACTAACTGCCTGACTGACTGAGACTGGACTGACTGACTGACTGACTGACTGACTGACTAACTGACTGACTGAGACTGACTGACTGACTGCTTGACTCTCTGACTGGCTATTTCACTGACTTACTGAATGACTAAATGACTAACTGACACTGTCTGACTGACTGCTTGACTACCTGACTGACTGCTTGACTGACTAACTGACTGGACAGGACTGACCGACTGACTGACTGACAGACTGACTGAATAAGGATGACTGACAGACTGACTGAATAAGGCTGACTGACTGACTGACTGACAGACTGACTGAATAAGGCTGACCGACTGACTGACTGCCTGACTGACTGACTGACTGAATGACTGACTGACTGACTGACCGAGACTGACTGACTGACTGACTGAGACTGGACTGGACTGACTGACTGACTGACTGACTGAGACTGACTGACTGCTTTAGTGACTAACTGACTGCACAGGACTGACCGACTGACTGACTGACTGCCTGACTGACTGACTGACTGAATGACTGACTGACTGAGACTAAATGACTGACTGACTGACTGACTGACTGAATGACTGACTGACTGAGACTAAATGACTGACTGCTTGACTGACTGGCTGAAGGACTAACTGACTGACTGAGTGACTGACTGACTGTCAGACTGACTGACTGACTTCGCAAAAGGGAAAAATAAAAAAAAAGAATTATAAAATTAGAAAAAAATATTTGCATTTAAGATTTCCTTTCCGGCCGGGACTCGAACCCAGTACCACGCGCTATGAACCCAACGGTCTAGCCATTAGGCTATCGGAGCTCTGTCGATGGAAGTCTTAAATATAATAAAAACAAAAAATGCACCTTGGTAATTATTGATTCAAACATTTTGAAATTTACAGGTCGAATAATTAAACTGACTCAGAATTTTTCTCCCTACATAAATAATCAATATTCGCAAAAGAGAAAAATTAAAAAAAAAAGAAGAAGAAATTTCAAATTAGAAACTAAAAGTATACATTGAAGATTTTCGTTCAGGCTGGGACTCGAACCCAGGGCCACTCGCTTGGAAGCCTAACACTCTAGCCATTAGTCTATGGGAGCTCTGTCGGTAGGAGTTTTAAATATAATAAAAACAAAAAATGCACCTTGGTAATTGTTTATTTAAACACTTTGAAATCTTCGTGTCGAAAAATTAAACTGACTCAGAATTTTCTTCCCTACATAAATAATCAATAATTGCAAAGGAAAGAAATTGAAAAAAAAAAAGAATTTTCAAATTAGAAAAGAAATATATACATTGAAGATGTTCGCTCCGGCTGGGACTCGAACCCAGGCCACTCGCTTGGAAGACCAGCGGTCTAGCCATTAGGCTATCGGAGTTCTGTCGAGCGGAGTCTTACTGCCTGACTGATACTGCCTGACTGACAGACTGACTCACTGACTGACTGATACTGACTGACTGACTCACTGACTGACCGAGACTGACTGACTAACTGCCTGACTGACTGAGACTGGACTGACTGACTGACTGACTGACTGACTGACTAACTGACTGACTGAGACTGACTGACTGACTGCTTGACTCTCTGACTGGCTATTTCACTGACTGACTGAATGACTAAATGACTGACTGACACTGACTGACTGACTGCTTGACTACCTGACTGACTGCTTGACTGACTAACTGACTGGACAGGACTGACCGACTGACTGACTGACAGACTGACTGAATAAGGATGACTGACAGACTGACTGAATAAGGCTGACTGACTGACTGACTGACAGACTGACTGAATAAGGCTGACCGACTGACTGACTGACTGACTGACTGAATGACTGACTGACTGACTGACTGACTGACTGACCGAGACTGACTGACTGACTGACTGAGACTGGACTGGACTGACTGACTGACTGACTGACTGAGACTGACTGACTGCTTTAGTGACTAACTGACTGCACAGGACTGACCGACTGACTGACTGACTGACTGCCTGACTGACTGACTGACTGAATGACTGACTGACTGAGACTAAATGACTGACTGCTTGACTGACTGGCTGAAGGACTAACTGACTGACTGAGTGACTGACTGACTGGACTGACTGACTGAGACTGAATGACTGAGTGCTTGACTGATTGACTGTCAGACTGACTGACTGACTTCGCAAAAGGGAAAAATAAAAAAAAAAAGAATTATAAAATTAGAAAAAAATATTTGCATTTAAGATTTCCTTTCCGGCCGTGACTCGAACCCAGTACCACGTGCTAGGAACCCAACGGTCTAGCCATTAGGCTATCGGAGCTCTGTCGATGGAAGTCTTAAATATAATAAAAACAAAAAATGCACCTTGGTAATTATTGATTCAAACATTTTGAAATTTACAGGTCGAATAATTAAACTGACTCAGAATTTTTCTCCCTACATAAATAATCAATATTCGCAAAAGAGAAAAATTAAAAAAAAAAGAAGAAGAAATTTCAAATTAGAAACTAAAAGTATACATTGAAGATTTTCGTTCAGGCTGGGACTCGAACCCAGGGCCACTCGCTTGGAAGCCTAACACTCTAGCCATTAGTCTATGGGAGCTCTGTTGGTAGGAGTTTTAAATATAATAAAAACAAAAAATGCACCTTGGTAATTGTTTATTTAAACACTTTGAAATCTTCGTGTCGAAAAATTAAACTGACTCAGAATTTTCTTCCCTACATAAATAATCAATAATTGCAAAGGAAAGAAATTGAAAAAAAAAAGAATTTTCAAATTAGAAAAGAAATATATACATTGAAGATATTCGCTCCGGCTGGGACTCGAACCCAGGCCACTCGCTTGGAAGACCAGCGGTCTAGCCATTAGGCTATCGGAGTTCTGTCGAGCGGAGTCTTACTGCCTGACTGATACTGCCTGACTGACAGACTGACTCACTGACTGACTGATACTGACTGACTGACTCACTGACTGACCGAGACTGACTGACTAACTGCCTGACTGACTGAATGACTAAATGACTGACTGACACTGACTGACTGACTGCTTGACTACCTGACTGACTGCTTGACTGACTAACTGACTGGACAGGACTGACCGACTGACTGACTGACAGACTGACTGAATAAGGATGACTGACAGACTGACTGAATAAGGCTGACTGACTGACTGACAGACAGACTGACTGAATAAGGCTGACCGACTGACTGACTGCCTGACTGACTGACTGACTGAATGACTGACTGACTGACTGACCGAGACTGACTGACTGACTGACTGAGACTGGACTGGACTGACTGACTGACTGACTGACTGAGACTAACTGACTGCTTTAGTGACTAACTGACTGCACAGGACTGACCGACTGACTGACTGACTGCCTGACTGACTGACTGACTGAATGACTGACTGACTGAGACTAAATGACTGACTGCTTGACTGACTGGCTGAAGGACTAACTGACTGACTGAGTGACTGACTGACTGGACTGACTGACTGAGACTGAATGACTGAGTGCTTGACTGATTGACTGTCAGACTGACTGACTGACTTCGCAAAAGGGAAAAATAAAAAAAAAGAATTATAAAATTAGAAAAAAATATTTGCATTTAAGATTTCCTTTCCGGCCGGGACTCGAACCCAGTACCACGCGCTTGGAACCCAACGGTCTAGCCATTAGGCTATCGGAGCTCTGTCGATGGAAGTCTTAAATATAATAAAAACAAAAAAAGCACCTTGGTAATTATTGATTCAAACACTTTGAAATTTACAGGTCGAATAATTAAACTGACTCAGAATTTTTCTCCCTACATAAATAATCAATATTCGCAAAAGAGAAAAATTAAAAAAAAAAAGAAGAAGACATTTCAAATTAGAAACTAAAAGTATACATTGAAGATTTTCGTTTAGGCTGGGACTCGAACCCAGGGCCACTCGCTTGGAAGCCTAACACTCTAGCCATTAGTCTATGGGAGCTCTGTCGGTGGGAGTTTTAAATATAATAAAAACAAAAAATGCACCTTGGTAATTGTTTATTTAAACACATTGAAATCTTCGTGTCGAAAAATTAAACTGACTCAGAATTTTCTTCCCTACATAAATAATCAATAATTGCAAAGGAAAGAAATTGAAAAAAAAAAGAATTTTCAAATTAGAAAAGAAATATATACATTGAAGATATTCGCTCCGGCTGGGACTCGAACCCAGGCCACTCGCTTGGAAGACCAGCGGTCTAGCCATTAGGCTATCGGAGTTCTGTCGAGCGGAGTCTTACTGCCTGACTGATACTGCCTGACTGACAGACTGACTCACTGACTGACTGATACTGACTGACTGACTCACTGACTGACCGAGACTGACTGACTAACTGCCTGACTGACTGAGACTGGACTGACTGACTGACTGACTGACTGACTGACTAACTGACTGACTGAGACTGACTGACTGACTGCTTGACTCTCTGACTGGCTATTTCACTGACTTACTGAATGACTAAATGACTAACTGACACTGTCTGACTGACTGCTTGACTACCTGACTGACTGCTTGACTGACTAACTGACTGGACAGGACTGACCGACTGACTGACTGACAGACTGACTGAATAAGGATGACTGACAGACTGACTGAATAAGGCTGACTGACTGACTGACTGACAGACTGACTGAATAAGGCTGACCGACTGACTGACTGCCTGACTGACTGACTGACTGAATGACTGACTGACTGACTGACCGAGACTGACTGACTGACTGACTGAGACTGGACTGGACTGACTGACTGACTGACTGACTGAGACTGACTGACTGCTTTAGTGACTAACTGACTGCACAGGACTGACCGACTGACTGACTGACTGCCTGACTGACTGACTGACTGAATGACTGACTGACTGAGACTAAATGACTGACTGACTGACTGACTGACTGAATGACTGACTGACTGAGACTAAATGACTGACTGCTTGACTGACTGGCTGAAGGACTAACTGACTGACTGAGTGACTGACTGACTGTCAGACTGACTGACTGACTTCGCAAAAGGGAAAAATAAAAAAAAAGAATTATAAAATTAGAAAAAAATATTTGCATTTAAGATTTCCTTTCCGGCCGGGACTCGAACCCAGTACCACGCGCTATGAACCCAACGGTCTAGCCATTAGGCTATCGGAGCTCTGTCGATGGAAGTCTTAAATATAATAAAAACAAAAAATGCACCTTGGTAATTATTGATTCAAACATTTTGAAATTTACAGGTCGAATAATTAAACTGACTCAGAATTTTTCTCCCTACATAAATAATCAATATTCGCAAAAGAGAAAAATTAAAAAAAAAAGAAGAAGAAATTTCAAATTAGAAACTAAAAGTATACATTGAAGATTTTCGTTTAGGCTGGGACTCGAACCCAGGGCCACTCGCTTGGAAGCCTAACACTCTAGCCATTAGTCTATGGGAGCTCTGTCGGTGGGAGTTTTAAATATAATAAAAACAAAAAATGCACCTTGGTAATTGTTTATTTAAACACATTGAAATCTTCGTGTCGAAAAATTAAACTGACTCAGAATTTTCTTCCCTACATAAATAATCAATAATTGCAAAGGAAAGAAATTGAAAAAAAAAAGAATTTTCAAATTAGAAAAGAAATATATACATTGAAGATATTCGCTCCGGCTGGGACTCGAACCCAGGCCACTCGCTTGGAAGACCAGCGGTCTAGCCATTAGGCTATCGGAGTTCTGTCGAGCGGAGTCTTACTGCCTGACTGATACTGCCTGACTGACAGACTGACTCACTGACTGACTGATACTGACTGACTGACTCACTGACTGACCGAGACTGACTGACTAACTGCCTGACTGACTGAGACTGGACTGACTGACTGACTGACTGACTGACTGACTAACTGACTGACTGAGACTGACTGACTGACTGCTTGACTCTCTGACTGGCTATTTCACTGACTTACTGAATGACTAAATGACTAACTGACACTGTCTGACTGACTGCTTGACTACCTGACTGACTGCTTGACTGACTAACTGACTGGACAGGACTGACCGACTGACTGACTGACAGACTGACTGAATAAGGATGACTGACAGACTGACTGAATAAGGCTGACTGACTGACTGACTGACAGACTGACTGAATAAGGCTGACCGACTGACTGACTGCCTGACTGACTGACTGACTGAATGACTGACTGACTGACTGACCGAGACTGACTGACTGACTGACTGAGACTGGACTGGACTGACTGACTGACTGACTGACTGAGACTGACTGACTGCTTTAGTGACTAACTGACTGCACAGGACTGACCGACTGACTGACTGACTGCCTGACTGACTGACTGACTGAATGACTGACTGACTGAGACTAAATGACTGACTGACTGACTGACTGACTGAATGACTGACTGACTGAGACTAAATGACTGACTGCTTGACTGACTGGCTGAAGGACTAACTGACTGACTGAGTGACTGACTGACTGTCAGACTGACTGACTGACTTCGCAAAAGGGAAAAATAAAAAAAAAGAATTATAAAATTAGAAAAAAATATTTGCATTTAAGATTTCCTTTCCGGCCGGGACTCGAACCCAGTACCACGCGCTATGAACCCAACGGTCTAGCCATTAGGCTATCGGAGCTCTGTCGATGGAAGTCTTAAATATAATAAAAACAAAAAATGCACCTTGGTAATTATTGATTCAAACATTTTGAAATTTACAGGTCGAATAATTAAACTGACTCAGAATTTTTCTCCCTACATAAATAATCAATATTCGCAAAAGAGAAAAATTAAAAAAAAAAGAAGAAGAAATTTCAAATTAGAAACTAAAAGTATACATTGAAGATTTTCGTTCAGGCTGGGACTCGAACCCAGGGCCACTCGCTTGGAAGCCTAACACTCTAGCCATTAGTCTATGGGAGCTCTGTCGGTAGGAGTTTTAAATATAATAAAAACAAAAAATGCACCTTGGTAATTGTTTATTTAAACACTTTGAAATCTTCGTGTCGAAAAATTAAACTGACTCAGAATTTTCTTCCCTACATAAATAATCAATAATTGCAAAGGAAAGAAATTGAAAAAAAAAAAGAATTTTCAAATTAGAAAAGAAATATATACATTGAAGATATTCGCTCCGGCTGGGACTCGAACCCAGGCCACTCGCTTGGAAGACCAGCGGTCTAGCCATTAGGCTATCGGAGTTCTGTCGAGCGGAGTCTTACTGCCTGACTGATACTGCCTGACTGACAGACTGACTCACTGACTGACTGATACTGACTGACTGACTCACTGACTGACCGAGACTGACTGACTAACTGCCTGACTGACTGAGACTGGACTGACTGACTGACTGACTGACTGACTGACTAACTGACTGACTGAGACTGACTGACTGACTGCTTGACTCTCTGACTGGCTATTTCACTGACTGACTGAATGACTAAATGACTGACTGACACTGACTGACTGACTGCTTGACTACCTGACTGACTGCTTGACTGACTAACTGACTGGACAGGACTGACCGACTGACTGACTGACAGACTGACTGAATAAGGATGACTGACAGACTGACTGAATAAGGCTGACTGACTGACTGACTGACAGACTGACTGAATAAGGCTGACCGACTGACTGACTGACTGAATGACTGACTGACTGACTGACTGACTGACTGACCGAGACTGACTGACTGACTGACTGAGACTGGACTGGACTGACTGACTGACTGACTGACTGAGACTGACTGACTGCTTTAGTGACTAACTGACTGCACAGGACTGACCGACTGACTGACTGACTGACTGCCTGACTGACTGACTGACTGAATGACTGACTGACTGAGACTAAATGACTGACTGCTTGACTGACTGGCTGAAGGACTAACTGACTGACTGAGTGACTGACTGACTGGACTGACTGACTGAGACTGAATGACTGAGTGCTTGACTGATTGACTGTCAGACTGACTGACTGACTTCGCAAAAGGGAAAAATAAAAAAAAAAGAATTATAAAATTAGAAAAAAATATTTGCATTTAAGATTTCCTTTCCGGCCGTGACTCGAACCCAGTACCACGTGCTAGGAACCCAACGGTCTAGCCATTAGGCTATCGGAGCTCTGTCGATGGAAGTCTTAAATATAATAAAAACAAAAAATGCACCTTGGTAATTATTGATTCAAACATTTTGAAATTTACAGGTCGAATAATTAAACTGACTCAGAATTTTTCTCCCTACATAAATAATCAATATTCGCAAAAGAGAAAAATTAAAAAAAAAAAGAAGAAGAAATTTCAAATTAGAAACTAAAAGTATACATTGAAGATTTTCGTTCAGGCTGGGACTCGAACCCAGGGCCACTCGCTTGGAAGCCTAACACTCTAGCCATTAGTCTATGGGAGCTCTGTTGGTAGGAGTTTTAAATATAATAAAAACAAAAAATGCACCTTGGTAATTGTTTATTTAAACACTTTGAAATCTTCGTGTCGAAAAATTAAACTGACTCAGAATTTTCTTCCCTACATAAATAATCAATAATTGCAAAGGAAAGAAATTGAAAAAAAAAAGAATTTTCAAATTAGAAAAGAAATATATACATTGAAGATATTCGCTCCGGCTGGGACTCGAACCCAGGCCACTCGCTTGGAAGACCAGCGGTCTAGCCATTAGGCTATCGGAGTTCTGTCGAGCGGAGTCTTACTGCCTGACTGATACTGCCTGACTGACAGACTGACTCACTGACTGACTGATACTGACTGACTGACTCACTGACTGACCGAGACTGACTGACTAACTGCCTGACTGACTGAATGACTAAATGACTGACTGACACTGACTGACTGACTGCTTGACTACCTGACTGACTGCTTGACTGACTAACTGACTGGACAGGACTGACCGACTGACTGACTGACAGACTGACTGAATAAGGATGACTGACAGACTGACTGAATAAGGCTGACTGACTGACTGACAGACAGACTGACTGAATAAGGCTGACCGACTGACTGACTGCCTGACTGACTGACTGACTGAATGACTGACTGACTGACTGACCGAGACTGACTGACTGACTGACTGAGACTGGACTGGACTGACTGACTGACTGACTGACTGAGACTAACTGACTGCTTTAGTGACTAACTGACTGCACAGGACTGACCGACTGACTGACTGACTGCCTGACTGACTGACTGACTGAATGACTGACTGACTGAGACTAAATGACTGACTGCTTGACTGACTGGCTGAAGGACTAACTGACTGACTGAGTGACTGACTGACTGGACTGACTGACTGAGACTGAATGACTGAGTGCTTGACTGATTGACTGTCAGACTGACTGACTGACTTCGCAAAAGGGAAAAATAAAAAAAAAGAATTATAAAATTAGAAAAAAATATTTGCATTTAAGATTTCCTTTCCGGCCGGGACTCGAACCCAGTACCACGCGCTTGGAACCCAACGGTCTAGCCATTAGGCTATCGGAGCTCTGTCGATGGAAGTCTTAAATATAATAAAAACAAAAAAAGCACCTTGGTAATTATTGATTCAAACACTTTGAAATTTACAGGTCGAATAATTAAACTGACTCAGAATTTTTCTCCCTACATAAATAATCAATATTCGCAAAAGAGAAAAATTAAAAAAAAAAAGAAGAAGACATTTCAAATTAGAAACTAAAAGTATACATTGAAGATTTTCGTTTAGGCTGGGACTCGAACCCAGGGCCACTCGCTTGGAAGCCTAACACTCTAGCCATTAGTCTATGGGAGCTCTGTCGGTGGGAGTTTTAAATATAATAAAAACAAAAAATGCACCTTGGTAATTGTTTATTTAAACACATTGAAATCTTCGTGTCGAAAAATTAAACTGACTCAGAATTTTCTTCCCTACATAAATAATCAATAATTGCAAAGGAAAGAAATTGAAAAAAAAAAGAATTTTCAAATTAGAAAAGAAATATATACATTGAAGATATTCGCTCCGGCTGGGACTCGAACCCAGGCCACTCGCTTGGAAGACCAGCGGTCTAGCCATTAGGCTATCGGAGTTCTGTCGAGCGGAGTCTTACTGCCTGACTGATACTGCCTGACTGACAGACTGACTCACTGACTGACTGATACTGACTGACTGACTCACTGACTGACCGAGACTGACTGACTAACTGCCTGACTGACTGAGACTGGACTGACTGACTGACTGACTGACTGACTGACTAACTGACTGACTGAGACTGACTGACTGACTGCTTGACTCTCTGACTGGCTATTTCACTGACTTACTGAATGACTAAATGACTAACTGACACTGTCTGACTGACTGCTTGACTACCTGACTGACTGCTTGACTGACTAACTGACTGGACAGGACTGACCGACTGACTGACTGACAGACTGACTGAATAAGGATGACTGACAGACTGACTGAATAAGGCTGACTGACTGACTGACTGACAGACTGACTGAATAAGGCTGACCGACTGACTGACTGCCTGACTGACTGACTGACTGAATGACTGACTGACTGACTGACCGAGACTGACTGACTGACTGACTGAGACTGGACTGGACTGACTGACTGACTGACTGACTGAGACTGACTGACTGCTTTAGTGACTAACTGACTGCACAGGACTGACCGACTGACTGACTGACTGCCTGACTGACTGACTGACTGAATGACTGACTGACTGAGACTAAATGACTGACTGACTGACTGACTGACTGAATGACTGACTGACTGAGACTAAATGACTGACTGCTTGACTGACTGGCTGAAGGACTAACTGACTGACTGAGTGACTGACTGACTGTCAGACTGACTGACTGACTTCGCAAAAGGGAAAAATAAAAAAAAAGAATTATAAAATTAGAAAAAAATATTTGCATTTAAGATTTCCTTTCCGGCCGGGACTCGAACCCAGTACCACGCGCTATGAACCCAACGGTCTAGCCATTAGGCTATCGGAGCTCTGTCGATGGAAGTCTTAAATATAATAAAAACAAAAAATGCACCTTGGTAATTATTGATTCAAACATTTTGAAATTTACAGGTCGAATAATTAAACTGACTCAGAATTTTTCTCCCTACATAAATAATCAATATTCGCAAAAGAGAAAAATTAAAAAAAAAAGAAGAAGAAATTTCAAATTAGAAACTAAAAGTATACATTGAAGATTTTCGTTCAGGCTGGGACTCGAACCCAGGGCCACTCGCTTGGAAGCCTAACACTCTAGCCATTAGTCTATGGGAGCTCTGTCGGTAGGAGTTTTAAATATAATAAAAACAAAAAATGCACCTTGGTAATTGTTTATTTAAACACTTTGAAATCTTCGTGTCGAAAAATTAAACTGACTCAGAATTTTCTTCCCTACATAAATAATCAATAATTGCAAAGGAAAGAAATTGAAAAAAAAAAGAATTTTCAAATTAGAAAAGAAATATATACATTGAAGATATTCGCTCCGGCTGGGACTCGAACCCAGGCCACTCGCTTGGAAGACCAGCGGTCTAGCCATTAGGCTATCGGAGTTCTGTCGAGCGGAGTCTTACTGCCTGACTGATACTGCCTGACTGACAGACTGACTCACTGACTGACTGATACTGACTGACTGACTCACTGACTGACCGAGACTGACTGACTAACTGCCTGACTGACTGAATGACTAAATGACTGACTGACACTGACTGACTGACTGCTTGACTACCTGACTGACTGCTTGACTGACTAACTGACTGGACAGGACTGACCGACTGACTGACTGACAGACTGACTGAATAAGGATGACTGACAGACTGACTGAATAAGGCTGACTGACTGACTGACAGACAGACTGACTGAATAAGGCTGACCGACTGACTGACTGCCTGACTGACTGACTGACTGAATGACTGACTGACTGACTGACCGAGACTGACTGACTGACTGACTGAGACTGGACTGGACTGACTGACTGACTGACTGACTGAGACTAACTGACTGCTTTAGTGACTAACTGACTGCACAGGACTGACCGACTGACTGACTGACTGCCTGACTGACTGACTGACTGAATGACTGACTGACTGAGACTAAATGACTGACTGCTTGACTGACTGGCTGAAGGACTAACTGACTGACTGAGTGACTGACTGACTGGACTGACTGACTGAGACTGAATGACTGAGTGCTTGACTGATTGACTGTCAGACTGACTGACTGACTTCGCAAAAGGGAAAAATAAAAAAAAAGAATTATAAAATTAGAAAAAAATATTTGCATTTAAGATTTCCTTTCCGGCCGGGACTCGAACCCAGTACCACGCGCTTGGAACCCAACGGTCTAGCCATTAGGCTATCGGAGCTCTGTCGATGGAAGTCTTAAATATAATAAAAACAAAAAAAGCACCTTGGTAATTATTGATTCAAACACTTTGAAATTTACAGGTCGAATAATTAAACTGACTCAGAATTTTTCTCCCTACATAAATAATCAATATTCGCAAAAGAGAAAAATTAAAAAAAAAAAGAAGAAGACATTTCAAATTAGAAACTAAAAGTATACATTGAAGATTTTCGTTTAGGCTGGGACTCGAACCCAGGGCCACTCGCTTGGAAGCCTAACACTCTAGCCATTAGTCTATGGGAGCTCTGTCGGTGGGAGTTTTAAATATAATAAAAACAAAAAATGCACCTTGGTAATTGTTTATTTAAACACATTGAAATCTTCGTGTCGAAAAATTAAACTGACTCAGAATTTTCTTCCCTACATAAATAATCAATAATTGCAAAGGAAAGAAATTGAAAAAAAAAAGAATTTTCAAATTAGAAAAGAAATATATACATTGAAGATATTCGCTCCGGCTGGGACTCGAACCCAGGCCACTCGCTTGGAAGACCAGCGGTCTAGCCATTAGGCTATCGGAGTTCTGTCGAGCGGAGTCTTACTGCCTGACTGATACTGCCTGACTGACAGACTGACTCACTGACTGACTGATACTGACTGACTGACTCACTGACTGACCGAGACTGACTGACTAACTGCCTGACTGACTGAGACTGGACTGACTGACTGACTGACTGACTGACTGACTAACTGACTGACTGAGACTGACTGACTGACTGCTTGACTCTCTGACTGGCTATTTCACTGACTGACTGAATGACTAAATGACTGACTGACACTGACTGACTGACTGCTTGACTACCTGACTGACTGCTTGACTGACTAACTGACTGGACAGGACTGACCGACTGACTGACTGACAGACTGACTGAATAAGGATGACTGACAGACTGACTGAATAAGGCTGACTGACTGACTGACTGACAGACTGACTGAATAAGGCTGACTGACTGACTGACTGCCTGACTGACTGACTGACTGAATGACTGACTGACTGACTGACCGAGACTGACTGACTGACTGACTGAGACTGGACTGGACTGACTGACTGACTGACTGAGACTGACTGACTGCTTTAGTGACTAACTGACTGCACAGGACTGACCGACTGACTGACTGACTGACTGCCTGACTGACTGACTGACTGAATGACTGACTGACTGAGACTAAATGACTGACTGCTTGACTGACTGGCTGAAGGACTAACTGACTGACTGAGTGACTGACTGACTGGACTGACTGACTGAGACTGAATGACTGAGTGCTTGACTGATTGACTGTCAGACTGACTGACTGACTTCGCAAAAGGGAAAAATAAAAAAAAAAGAATTATAAAATTAGAAAAAAATATTTGCATTTAAGATTTCCTTTCCGGCCGGGACTCGAACCCAGTACCACGCGCTAGGAACCCAACGGTCTAGCCATTAGGCTATCGGAGCTCTGTCGCTGGAAGTCTTAAATATAATAAAAACGAAAAATGCACCTTGGTAATTATTGATTCAAACACTTTGAAATTTACAGGTCGAATAATTAAACTGACTCAGAATTTTTCTCCCTACATAAATAATCAATATTCGCAAAAGAGAAAAATTAAAAAAAAAGAAGAAGAAATTTCAAATTAGAAACTAAAAGTATACATTGAAGATTTTCGTTCAGGCTGGGACTCGAACCCAGGGCCACTCGCTTGGAAGCCTAACACTCTAGCCATTAGTCTATGAGAGCTCTGTCGGTGGGAATTTTAAATATAATAAAAACAAAAAATGCACCTTGGTAATTGTATATTTAAACACTTTGAAATCTTCGTGTCGAAAAATTAAACTGACTCAGAATTTTCTTCCCTACATAAATAATCAATAATTGCAAAGGAAAGAAATTGAAAAAAAAAGAATTTTCAAATTAGAAAAGAAATATATACATTGAAGATATTCGCTCCGGCTGGGACTCGAACACAGGCCACTCGCTTGGAAGACCAGCGGTCTAGCCATTAGGCTATCGGAGTTCTGTCGAGCGGAGTCTTACTGCCTGACTGATACTGCCTGACTGACAGACTGACTCACTGACTGACTGATACTGACTGACTGACTCACTGACTGACCGAGACTGACTGACTAACTGCCTGACTGACTGAGACTGGACTGACTGACTGACTGACTGACTGACTGACTAACTGACTGACTGAGACTGACTGACTGACTGCTTGACTCTCTGACTGGCTATTTCACTGACTTACTGAATGACTAAATGACTGACTGACACTGACTGACTGACTGCTTGACTACCTGACTGACTGCTTGACTGACTAACTGACTGGACAGGACTGACCGACTGACTGACTGACAGACTGACTGAATAAGGATGACTGACAGACTGACTGAATAAGGCTGACTGACTGACTGACTGACAGACTGACTGAATAAGGCTGACCGACTGACTGACTGCATGACTGACTGACTGACTGAATGACTGACTGACTGACTGACCGAGACTGACTGACCGAGACTGACTGACTGACTGACTGAGACTGGACTGGACTGACTGACTGACTGACTGACTGAGACTGACTGACTGCTTTAGTGACTAACTGACTGCACAGGACTGACTGACTGACTGCCTGACTGACTGACTGACTGAATGACTGACTGACTGAGACTAAATGACTGACTGCTTGACTGACTGGCTGAAGGACTAACTGACTGACTGAGTGACTGACTGACTGGACTGACTGACTGAGACTGAATGACTGAGTGCTTGACTGATTGACTGTCAGACTGACTGACTGACTTCGCAAAAGGGAAAAATAAAAAAAAAAAGAATTATAAAATTAGAAAAAAATATTTGCATTTAAGATTTCCTTTCCGGCCGGGACTCGAACCCAGTACCACGCGCTATGAACCCAACGGTCTAGCCATTAGGCTATCGGAGCTCTGTCGATGGAAGTCTTAAATATAATAAAAACAAAAAATGCACCTTGGTAATTATTGATTCAAACATTTTGAAATTTACAGGTCGAATAATTAAACTGACTCAGAATTTTTCTCCCTACATAAATAATCAATATTCGCAAAAGAGAAAAATTAAAAAAAAAAGAAGAAGAAATTTCAAATTAGAAACTTAAAGTATACATTGAAGATTTTCGTTCAGGCTGGGACTCGAACCCAGGGCCACTCGCTTGGAAGCCTAACACTCTAGCCATTAGTCTATGGGAGCTCTGTCGGTAGGAGTTTTAAATATAATAAAAACAAAAAATGCACCTTGGTAATTGTTTATTTAAACACTTTGAAATCTTCGTGTCGAAAAATTAAACTGACTCAGAATTTTCTTCCCTACATAAATAATCAATAATTGCAAAGGAAAGAAATTGAAAAAAAAAAGAATTTTCAAATTAGAAAAGAAATATATACATTGAAGATATTCGCTCCGGTTGGGACTCGAACCCAGGCCACTCGCTTGGAAGACCAGCGGTCTAGCCATTAGGCTATCGGAGTTCTGTCGAGCGGAGTCTTACTGCCTGACTGATACTGCCTCACTGACAGACTGACTCACTGACTGACTGATACTGACTGATACTGACTGACTGACTCACTGACTGACCGAGACTGACTGACTAACTGCCTGACTGACTGAGACTGGACTGACTGACTGACTGACTGACTGACTGACTAACTGACTGACTGAGACTGACTGACTGACTGCTTGACTCTCTGACTGGCTATTTCACTGACTGACTGAATGACTAAATGACTGACTGACACTGACTGACTGACTGCTTGACTACCTGACTGACTGCTTGACTGACTAACTGACTGGACAGGACTGACCGACTGACTGACTGACAGACTGACTGAATAAGGATGACTGACAGACTGACTGAATAAGGCTGACTGACTGACTGACTGACAGACTGACTGAATAAGGCTGACTGACTGACTGACTGCCTGACTGACTGACTGACTGAATGACTGACTGACTGACTGACCGAGACTGACTGACTGACTGACTGAGACTGGACTGGACTGACTGACTGACTGACTGAGACTGACTGACTGCTTTAGTGACTAACTGACTGCACAGGACTGACCGACTGACTGACTGACTGACTGCCTGACTGACTGACTGACTGAATGACTGACTGACTGAGACTAAATGACTGACTGCTTGACTGACTGGCTGAAGGACTAACTGACTGACTGAGTGACTGACTGACTGGACTGACTGACTGAGACTGAATGACTGAGTGCTTGACTGATTGACTGTCAGACTGACTGACTGACTTCGCAAAAGGGAAAAATAAAAAAAAAAGAATTATAAAATTAGAAAAAAATATTTGCATTTAAGATTTCCTTTCCGGCCGGGACTCGAACCCAGTACCACGCGCTAGGAACCCAACGGTCTAGCCATTAGGCTATCGGAGCTCTGTCGCTGGAAGTCTTAAATATAATAAAAACGAAAAATGCACCTTGGTAATTATTGATTCAAACACTTTGAAATTTACAGGTCGAATAATTAAACTGACTCAGAATTTTTCTCCCTACATAAATAATCAATATTCGCAAAAGAGAAAAATTAAAAAAAAAGAAGAAGAAATTTCAAATTAGAAACTAAAAGTATACATTGAAGATTTTCGTTCAGGCTGGGACTCGAACCCAGGGCCACTCGCTTGGAAGCCTAACACTCTAGCCATTAGTCTATGAGAGCTCTGTCGGTGGGAATTTTAAATATAATAAAAACAAAAAATGCACCTTGGTAATTGTATATTTAAACACTTTGAAATCTTCGTGTCGAAAAATTAAACTGACTCAGAATTTTCTTCCCTACATAAATAATCAATAATTGCAAAGGAAAGAAATTGAAAAAAAAAGAATTTTCAAATTAGAAAAGAAATATATACATTGAAGATATTCGCTCCGGCTGGGACTCGAACACAGGCCACTCGCTTGGAAGACCAGCGGTCTAGCCATTAGGCTATCGGAGTTCTGTCGAGCGGAGTCTTACTGCCTGACTGATACTGCCTGACTGACAGACTGACTCACTGACTGACTGATACTGACTGACTGACTCACTGACTGACCGAGACTGACTGACTAACTGCCTGACTGACTGAGACTGGACTGACTGACTGACTGACTGACTGACTGACTAACTGACTGACTGAGACTGACTGACTGACTGCTTGACTCTCTGACTGGCTATTTCACTGACTTACTGAATGACTAAATGACTGACTGACACTGACTGACTGACTGCTTGACTACCTGACTGACTGCTTGACTGACTAACTGACTGGACAGGACTGACCGACTGACTGACTGACAGACTGACTGAATAAGGATGACTGACAGACTGACTGAATAAGGCTGACTGACTGACTGACTGACAGACTGACTGAATAAGGCTGACCGACTGACTGACTGCATGACTGACTGACTGACTGAATGACTGACTGACTGACTGACCGAGACTGACTGACCGAGACTGACTGACTGACTGACTGAGACTGGACTGGACTGACTGACTGACTGACTGACTGAGACTGACTGACTGCTTTAGTGACTAACTGACTGCACAGGACTGACTGACTGACTGCCTGACTGACTGACTGACTGAATGACTGACTGACTGAGACTAAATGACTGACTGCTTGACTGACTGGCTGAAGGACTAACTGACTGACTGAGTGACTGACTGACTGGACTGACTGACTGAGACTGAATGACTGAGTGCTTGACTGATTGACTGTCAGACTGACTGACTGACTTCGCAAAAGGGAAAAATAAAAAAAAAAGAATTATAAAATTAGAAAAAAATATTTGCATTTAAGATTTCCTTTCCGGCCGGGACTCGAACCCAGTACCACGCGCTATGAACCCAACGGTCTAGCCATTAGGCTATCGGAGCTCTGTCGATGGAAGTCTTAAATATAATAAAAACAAAAAATGCACCTTGGTAATTATTGATTCAAACATTTTGAAATTTACAGGTCGAATAATTAAACTGACTCAGAATTTTTCTCCCTACATAAATAATCAATATTCGCAAAAGAGAAAAATTAAAAAAAAAAGAAGAAGAAATTTCAAATTAGAAACTTAAAGTATACATTGAAGATTTTCGTTCAGGCTGGGACTCGAACCCAGGGCCACTCGCTTGGAAGCCTAACACTCTAGCCATTAGTCTATGGGAGCTCTGTCGGTAGGAGTTTTAAATATAATAAAAACAAAAAATGCACCTTGGTAATTGTTTATTTAAACACTTTGAAATCTTCGTGTCGAAAAATTAAACTGACTCAGAATTTTCTTCCCTACATAAATAATCAATAATTGCAAAGGAAAGAAATTGAAAAAAAAAAGAATTTTCAAATTAGAAAAGAAATATATACATTGAAGATATTCGCTCCGGTTGGGACTCGAACCCAGGCCACTCGCTTGGAAGACCAGCGGTCTAGCCATTAGGCTATCGGAGTTCTGTCGAGCGGAGTCTTACTGCCTGACTGATACTGCCTCACTGACAGACTGACTCACTGACTGACTGATACTGACTGATACTGACTGACTGACTCACTGACTGACCGAGACTGACTGACTAACTGCCTGACTGACTGAGACTGGACTGACTGACTGACTGACTGACTGACTGACTAACTGACTGACTGAGACTGACTGACTGACTGCTTGACTCTCTGACTGGCTATTTCACTGACTGACTGAATGACTAAATGACTGACTGACACTGACTGACTGACTGCTTGACTGACTAACTGACTGGACAGGACTGACCGACTGACTGACTGACAGACTGACTGAATAAGGATGACTGACAGACTGACTGAATAAGGCTGACTGACTGACTGACTGACAGACTGACTGAATAAGGCTGACCGACTGACTGACTGCCTGACTGACTGACTGACTGAATGACTGACTGACTGACTGACCGAGACTGACTGACTGACTGACTGAGACTGGACTGGACTGACTGACTGACTGACTGAGACTGACTGACTGCTTTAGTGACTAACTGACTGCACAGGACTGACCGACTGACTGACTGACTGACTGCCTGACTGACTGACTGACTGAATGACTGACTGACTGAGACTAAATGACTGACTGCTTGACTGACTGGCTGAAGGACTAACTGACTGACTGAGTGACTGACTGACTGGACTGACTGACTGAGACTGAATGACTGAGTGCTTGACTGATTGACTGTCAGACTGACTGACTGACTTCGCAAAAGGGAAAAATAAAAAAAAAAGAATTATAAAATTAGAAAAAAATATTTGCATTTAAGATTTCCTTTCGGGCCGGGACTCGAACCCAGTACCACGCGCTAGGAACCCAACGGTCTAGCCATTAGGCTATCGGAGCTCTGTCGATGGAAGTCTTAAATATAATAAAAACAAAAAATGCACCTTGGTAATTATTGATTCAAACACTTTGAAATTTACAGGTCGAATAATTAAACTGACTCAGAATTTTTCTCCCTACATAAATAATCAATATTCGCAAAAGAGAAAAATTAAAAAAAAAGAAGAAGAAATTTCAAATTAGAAACTAAAAGTATACATTGAAGATTTTCGTTCAGGCTGGGACTCGAACCCAGGGCCACTCGCTTGGAAGCCTAACACTCTAGCCATTAGTCTATGGGAGCTCTGTCGGTGGGAATTTTAAATATAATAAAAACAAAAAATGCACCTTGGTAATTGTTTATTTAAACACTTTGAAATCTTCGTGTCGAAAAATTAAACTGACTCAGAATTTTCTTCCCTACATAAATAATCAATAATTGCAAAGGAAAGAAATTGAAAAAAAAAGAATTTTCAAATTAGAAAAGAAATATATACATTGAAGATATTCGCTCCGGCTGGGACTCGAACCCAGGCCACTCGCTTGGAAGACCAGCGGTCTAGCCATTAGGCTATCGGAGTTCTGTCGAGCGGAGTCTTACTGCCTGACTGATACTGCCTGACTGACAGACTGACTCACTGACTGACTGATACTGACTGACTGACTCACTGACTGACCGAGACTGACTGACTAACTGCCTGACTGACTGAGACTGGACTGACTGACTGACTGACTGACTGACTGACTGACTAACTGACTGACTGAGACTGACTGACTGACTGCTTGACTCTCTGACTGGCTATTTCACTGACTGACTGAATGACTAAATGACTGACTGACACTGACTGACTGACTGCTTGACTACCTGACTGACTGCTTGACTGACTAACTGACTGGACAGGACTGACCGACTGACTGACTGACAGACTGACTGAATAAGGATGACTGACAGACTGACTGAATAAGGCTGACTGACTGACTGACTGACAGACTGACTGAATAAGAATGACCGACTGACTGACTGCCTGACTGACTGACTGACTGAATGACTGACTGACTGACTGACCGAGACTGACTGACTGACTGAGACTGGACTGGACTGACTGACTGACTGACTGACTGAGACTGACTGACTGCTTTAGTGACTAACTGACTGCACAGGACTGACCGACTGACTGACTGACTGACTGCCTGACTGACTGACTGAATGACTGACTGACTGAGACTAAATGACTGACTGCTTGACTGACTGGCTGAAGGACTAACTGACTGACTGAGTGACTGACTGACTGGACTGACTGACTGAGACTGAATGACTGAGTGCTTGACTGATTGACTGTCAGACTGACTGACTGACTTCGCAAAAGGGAAAAATAAAAAAAAAGAATTATAAAATTAGAAAAAAATATTTGCATTTAAGATTTCCTTTCCGGCCGGGACTCGAACCCAGTACCACGCGCTAGGAACCCAACGGTCTAGCCATTAGGCTATCGGAGCTCTGTCGATGGAAGTCTTAAATATAATAAAAACAAAAAATGCACCTTGGTAATTATTAATTCAAACACTTTGAAATTTACAGGTCGAATAATTAAACTGACTCAGAATTTTTCTCCCTACATAAATAATCAATATTCGCAAAAGAGAAAAATTAAAAAAAAAAAAGAAGAAGAAATTTCAAATTAGAAACTAAAAGTATACATTGAAGATTTTCGTTCAGGCTGGGACTCGAACCCAGGGCCACGCGCTTGGAAGCCTAACACTCTAGCAATTAGTCTATGGGAGCTCTGTCGGTGGGAGTTTTAAATATAATAAAAACAAAAAATGCACCTTGGTAATTGTTTATTTAAACACTTTGAAGTCTTCGTGTCGAAAAATTAAACTGACTCAGAATTTTCTTCCCTACAAAAATAATCAATAATTGCAAAGGAAAGAAATTGAAAAAAAAAAGAATTTTCAAATTAGAAAAGAAATATATACATTAAAGATATTCGCTCTGGCTGGGACGCGAACCCAGGCCACTCGCTTGGAAGACCAGCGGTCTAGCCATTAGGCTATCGGAGTTCTGTCGAGCGGAGTCTTACTGCCTGACTGATACTGCCTGACTGACAGACTGACTCACTGACTGACTGATACTGACTGACTGACTCACTGACTGACCGAGACTGACTGACTAACTGCCTGACTGACTGAGACTGGACTGACTGACTGACTGACTGACTGACTGACTAACTGACTGACTGAGACTGACTGACTGACTGCTAGACTCTCTGACTGGCTATTTCACTGACTGACTGAATGACTAAATGACTGACTGACACTGACTGACTGACTGCTTGACTACCTGACTGACTGCTTGACTGACTAACTGACTGGACAGGACTGACCGACTGACTGACTGACAGACTGACTGAATAAGGATGACTGACAGACTGACTGAATAAGGCTGACTGACTGACTGACTGACAGACTGACTGAATAAGGCTGACCGACTGACTGACTGCCTGACTGACTGACTGACTGAATGACTGACTGACTGACTGACCGAGACTGACTGACTGACTGACTGAGACTGGACTGGACTGACTGACTGACTGAGACTGACTGACTGCTTTAGTGACTAACTGACTGCACAGTACTGACCGACTGACTGACTGACTGACTGCCTGACTGACTGACTGACTGAATGACTGACTGACTGAGACTAAATGACTGACTGCTTGACTGACTGGCTGAAGGACTAACTGACTGACTGAGTGACTGACTGACTGGACTGACTGACTGAGACTGAATGACTGAGTGCTTGACTGATTGACTGTCAGACTGACTGACTGACTTCGCAAAAGGGAAAAATAAAAAAAAAGAATTATAAAATTAGAAAAAAATATTTGCATTTAAGATTTCCTTTCCGGCCGGGACTCGAACCCAGTACCACGCGCTATGAACCCAACGGTCTAGCCATTAGGCTATCGGAGCTCTTTCGATGGAAGTCTTAAATATAATAAAAACAAAAAATGCACCTTGGTAATTATTGATTCAAACACTTTGAAATTTACAGGTCGAATAATTAAACTGACTCAGAATTTTTCTCCCTACATAAATAATCAATATTCGCAAAAGAGAAAAATTAAAAAAAAAAGAAGAAGAAATTTCAAATTAGAAACTAAAAGTATACATTGAAGATTTTCGTTCAGGCTGGGACTCGAACCCAGGGCCACTCGCTTGGAAGCCTAACACTCTAGCCATTAGTCTATGGGAGCTCTGTCGGTGGGAGTTTTAAATATAATAAAAACAAAAAATGCACCTTGGTAATTGTTTATTTAAACACTTTGAAATCTTCGTGTCAAAAAATTAAACTGACTCAGAATTTTCTTCCCTACATAAATAATCAATAATTGCAAAGGAAAGAAATTGAAAAAAAAAGAATTTTCAAATTAGAAAAGAAATATATACATTGAAGATATTCGCTCCGGCTGGGACTCGAACCCAGGCCACTCGCTTGGAAGACCAGCGGTCTAGCCATTAGGCTATCAGAGTTCTGTCGAGCGGAGTCTTACTGCCTGACTGATACTGCCTGACTGACAGACTGACTCACTGACTGACTGATACTGACTGACTGACTGACTGACTGACCGAGACTGACTGACTAACTGCCTGACTGACTGAGACTGGACTGACTGACTGACTGACTGACTGACTGACTGACTAACTGACTGACTGAGACTGACTGACTGACTGCTTGACTCTCTGACTGGCTATTTCACTGACTGACTGAATGACTAAATGATTGACTGACACTGACTGACTGACTGCTTGACTACCTGACTGACTGCTTGACTACCTTACTGACTGCTTGACTGACTAACTGACTGGACAGGACTGACCGACTGACTGACTGACAGACTGACTGAATAAGGATGACTGACAGACTGACTGAATAAGGCTGACTGACTGACTGACTGACAGACTGACTGAATAAGGCTGACCGACTGACTGACTGCCTGACTGACTGACTGACTGAATGACTGACTGACTGACTGACCGAGACTGACTGACTGACTGAGACTGGACTGGACTGACTGACTGACTGACTGACTGAGACTGACTGACTGCTTTAGTGACTGACTGCACAGGACTGACCGACTGACTGACTGACTGACTGCCTGACTGACTGACTGACTGAATGACTGACTGACTGAGACTAAATGACTGACTGCTTGACTGACTGGCTGAAGGACTAACTGACTGACTGAGTGACTGACTGACTGGACTGACTGACTGAGACTGAATGACTGAGTGCTTGACTGATTGACTGTCAGACTGACTGACTGACTTCGCAAAAGGGAAAAATAAAAAAAAAAGAATTATAAAATTAGAAAAAAATATTTGCATTTAAGATTTCCTTTCCGGCCGGGACTCGAACCCAGTACCACGCGCTAGGAACCCAACGGTCTAGCCATTAGGCTATCGGAGCTCTGTCGATGGAAGTCTTAAATATAATAAAAACAAAAAATGCACCTTGGTCATTATTGATTCAAACACTTTGAAATTTACAGGTCGAATAATTAAACTGACTCAGAATTTTTCTCCCTACATAAATAATCAATATTCGCAAAAGAGAAAAATTAAAAAAAAAAGAAGAAATTTCAAATTAGAAACTAAAAGTATACATTGAAGATTTTCGTTCAGGCTGGGACTCGAACCCAGGGCCACTCGCTTGGAAGCCTAACACTCTAGCCATTAGTCTATGGGAGCTCTGTCGGTGGGAGTTTTAAGGGGTCTAAGGACCCTTAACCTTCAAAATTTTCGACTTTCTGGAAAAAATATATGTTATGCATATTTTAATTCTGAACAATTTGATACCTTTTTTATTACCATACGCCAAAAACTTTTCAAGTTATTGTAAAAATGCGTAAACTTTCCCCGTAGAGATTTATGTTAACAGCAGCTGTTTAAGCCTCTTTTTCTCAGGTGCCGGTTTCTTCGGTTTTCTCTTTTTTCGCGCATGATATCTCAGAAAGTTTCTTATATATTTCTGTAAAACTTTTCATACTTGTTTGTTTGGTTTATATTTATGACCTGAACCTAAATTTGTTTATTTTTTTTTTAAATTATTTATTTATTTTTTTGAAATTTTATAAGTCATAATTAACATTTTCCAAAATTTTGGGCAAAAAAATATTTTTTTTAAATATTAATTTCCATTTTTAGTTAAAATTTAGGTTCAGATCATAAATATATACCAGACAAACATGTATGAAAAGTTTTACGGAAATATATAAGAATCTTTCTGAGATATCATGCGCGCAAAACGAGAAAACCAAAGAAACCGGCACCTGAGAAAAAGAGGCTTAAACAGCTGCTGTTAACATAAATCTCTACGGGGAAAGTTTACGCATTTTTACAATAACTTGAAAAGTTTTTGGCGTATGGTAATAAATAAGGTATCAAATTGTTCAGAATTAAAATATGCATAACATATATTTTTTACACAAAGTCGAAATTTTCGAAGGTTAAGGGTCCTTAGACCCCTTAAATATAATAAAAACAAAAAATGCACCTTGGTAATTGTTTATTTAAACACTTTGAAATCTTCGTGTCGAAAAATTAAACTGACTCAGAATTTTCTTCCCTACATAAATAATCAATAATTGCAAAGGAAAGAAATTGAAAAAAAAAAAAAAAGAATTTTCAAATTAGAAAAGAAATATATACATTGAAGATATTCGCTCCGGCTGGGACTCGAACCCAGGCCACTCGCTTGGAAGACCAGCGGTCTAGCCATTAGGCTATCGGAGTTCTGTCGAGCGGAGTCTTACTGCCTGACTGATACTGCCTGACTGACAGACTGACTCACTGACTGACTGATACTGACTGACTGACTCACTGACTGACCGAGACTGACTGACTAACTGCCTGACTGACTGAGACTGGACTGACTGACTGACTGACTGACTGACTGACTAACTGACTGACTGAGACTGACTGACTGACTGCTTGACTCTCTGACTGGCTATTTCACTGACTGACTGAATGACTAAATGACTGACTGACACTGACTGACTGACTGCTTGACTACCTGACTGACTGCTTGACTGACTAACTGACTGGACAGGACTGACCGACTGACTGATTGACAGACTGACTGAATAAGGCTGACTGACTGACTGACTGACAGACTGACTGAATAAGGCTGACCGACTGACTGACTGACTGACTGACTGACCGAGACTGACTGACTGACTGACTGAGACTGGACTGGACTGGACTGACTGACTGACTGACTGACTGAGACTGACTGACTGCTTTAGTGACTAACTGACTGCACAGGACTGACCGACTGACTGACTGACTGACTGACTGACTGACTGACTGACTGAATGACTGACTGACTGAGACTAAATGACTGACTGCTTGACTGACTGGCTGAAGGACTAACTGACTGACTGAGTGACTGACTGACTGGACTGACTGACTGAGACTGAATGACTGAGTGCTTGACTGATTGACTGTCAGACTGACTGACTGACTTCGCAAAAGGGAAAAATAAAAAAAAAGAATTATAAAATTAGAAAAAAATATTTGCATTTAAGATTTCCTTTCCGGCCGGGACTCGAACCCAGTACCACGCGCTAGGAACCCAACGGTCTAGCCATTAGGCTATCGGAGCTCTGTCGATGGAAGTCTTAAATATAATAAAAACAAAAAATGCACCTTGGTAATTATTGATTCAAACACTTTGAAATTTACAGGTCGAATAATTAAACTGACTCAGAATTTTTCTCCCTACATAAATAATCAATATTCGCAAAAGAGAAAAATTAAAAGAAAAAGAAGAAGAAATTTCAAATTAGAAACTAAAAGTATTCATTGAAGATTTTCGTTCAGGCTGGGACTCGAACCCAGGGCCACTCGCTTGGAAGCCTAACACTCTATCCATTAGTCTATGGGAGCTCTGTCGGTGGGAGTTTTAAATATAATAAAAACAAAAAATGCACCTTGGTAATTGTTTATTTAAACACTTTGAAATCTTCGTGTCGAAAAATTAAACTGACTCAGAATTTTCTTCCCTACATAAATAATCAGTAATTGCAAAGGAAAGAAATTGAAAAAAAAAAGAATTTTCAAATTAGAAAAGAAATATATACATTGAAGACATTCGCTCCGGCTGGGACTCGAACCCAGGCCACTCGCTTGGAAGACCAGCGGTCTAGCCATTAGGCTATCGGAGTTCTGTCGAGCGGAGTCTTACTGCCTGACTGATACTGCCTGACTGACAGACTGACTGACTGACTGCCTGACTGACTGACTGACTGAATGACTGACTGACTGAGACTAAATGACTGACTGCTTGACTGACTGGCTGAAGGACTAACTGACTGACTGAGTGACTAACTGACTGGACTGACTGACTGAGACTGAATGACTGAGTGCTTGACTGATTGACTGTCAGACTGACTGACTGACTTCGCAAAAGGGAAAAATAAAAAAAAAAGAATTATAAAATTAGAAAAAAATATTTGCATTTAAGATTTCCTTTCCGGCTGGGATTTGAACCCAGGGCGACACTCATGGAAGCCCAACGCTCTCGCCAATATACTATCGGATCTCTGTTGATCGGTGTCTTAATTATAATAAAAACAAAAAATGCACCTTAGTAATTATTGATCTAAAATCTTTGAAATCTAAAGGTCGAATGATTAAACTGACTCAGAATTTTCTTCCGTACATAAATAATCCATATTTGCAAAAGAAAGAAATTGAAAAAAAAAAGAATCTTCAAATTAGAAGAGAAATATATACATGGAAGATTTTCGTTCCGGCCGGGACTCGAACCCAGTACCACGCGCTTGGAACCCAACGGTCTAGCCATTAGGCTATCGGAGCTCTGTCGATGGAAGTCTTAAATATAATAAAAACAAAAAATGCACCTTGGTAATTATTGATTCAAACACTTTGAAATTTACAGGTCGAATAATTAAACTGACTCAGAATTTTTCTCCCTACATAAATAATCAATATTCGCAAAAGAGAAAAATTAAAAAAAAAAAGAAGAAGAAATTTCAAATTAGAAACTAAAAGTATACATTGAAGATTTTCGTTCAGGCTGGGACTCGAACCCAGGGCCACTCGCTTGGAAGCCTAACACTCTAGCCATTAGTCTATGGGAGCTCTGTCGGTGGGAGTTTTAAATATAATAAAAACAAAAAATGCACCTTGGTAATTGTTTATTTAAACACTTTGAAATCTTCGTGTCGAAAAATTAAACTGACTCAGAATTTTCTTCCCTACATAAATAATCAATAATTGCAAAGGAAAGAAATTGAAAAAAAAAAGAATTTTCAAAGTAGAAAAGAAATATATACATTGAAGATATTCGCTCCGGCTGGGACTCGAACCCAGGCCACTCGCTTGGAAGACCAGCGGTCTAGCCATTAGGCTATCGGAGTTCTGTCGCGCGGAGTCTTACTGCCTGACTGATACTGCCTGACTGACAGACTGACTCACTGACTGACTGATACTGACTGACTGACTCACTGACTGACCGAGACTGACTGACTAACTGCCTGACTGACTGAGACTGGACTGACTGACTGACTGACTGACTGACTGACTAACTGACTGACTGAGACTGACTGACTGACTGCTTGACTCTCTGACTGGCTATTTCACTGACTGACTGAATGACTAAATGACTGACTGACACTGACTGACTGACTGCTTGACTACCTGACTGACTGCTTGACTGACTAACTGACTGGACAGGACTGACCGACTGACTGATTGACAGACTGACTGAATAAGGCTGACTGACTGACTGACTGACAGACTGACTGAATAAGGCTGACCGACTGACTGACTGACTGACTGACTGACCGAGACTGACTGACTGACTGACTGAGACTGGACTGGACTGGACTGACTGACTGACTGACTGACTGAGACTGACTGACTGCTTTAGTGACTAACTGACTGCACAGGACTGACCGACTGACTGACTGACTGACTGACTGACTGACTGACTGACTGAATGACTGACTGACTGAGACTAAATGACTGACTGCTTGACTGACTGGCTGAAGGACTAACTGACTGACTGAGTGACTGACTGACTGGACTGACTGACTGAGACTGAATGACTGAGTGCTTGACTGATTGACTGTCAGACTGACTGACTGACTTCGCAAAAGGGAAAAATAAAAAAAAAGAATTATAAAATTAGAAAAAAATATTTGCATTTAAGATTTCCTTTCCGGCCGGGACTCGAACCCAGTACCACGCGCTAGGAACCCAACGGTCTAGCCATTAGGCTATCGGAGCTCTGTCGATGGAAGTCTTAAATATAATAAAAACAAAAAATGCACCTTGGTAATTATTGATTCAAACACTTTGAAATTTACAGGTCGAATAATTAAACTGACTCAGAATTTTTCTCCCTACATAAATAATCAATATTCGCAAAAGAGAAAAATTAAAAGAAAAAGAAGAAGAAATTTCAAATTAGAAACTAAAAGTATTCATTGAAGATTTTCGTTCAGGCTGGGACTCGAACCCAGGGCCACTCGCTTGGAAGCCTAACACTCTATCCATTAGTCTATGGGAGCTCTGTCGGTGGGAGTTTTAAATATAATAAAAACAAAAAATGCACCTTGGTAATTGTTTATTTAAACACTTTGAAATCTTCGTGTCGAAAAATTAAACTGACTCAGAATTTTCTTCCCTACATAAATAATCAGTAATTGCAAAGGAAAGAAATTGAAAAAAAAAAGAATTTTCAAATTAGAAAAGAAATATATACATTGAAGACATTCGCTCCGGCTGGGACTCGAACCCAGGCCACTCGCTTGGAAGACCAGCGGTCTAGCCATTAGGCTATCGGAGTTCTGTCGAGCGGAGTCTTACTGCCTGACTGATACTGCCTGACTGACAGACTGACTGACTGACTGCCTGACTGACTGACTGACTGAATGACTGACTGACTGAGACTAAATGACTGACTGCTTGACTGACTGGCTGAAGGACTAACTGACTGACTGAGTGACTAACTGACTGGACTGACTGACTGAGACTGAATGACTGAGTGCTTGACTGATTGACTGTCAGACTGACTGACTGACTTCGCAAAAGGGAAAAATAAAAAAAAAAGAATTATAAAATTAGAAAAAAATATTTGCATTTAAGATTTCCTTTCCGGCTGGGATTTGAACCCAGGGCGACACTCATGGAAGCCCAACGCTCTCGCCAATATACTATCGGATCTCTGTTGATCGGTGTCTTAATTATAATAAAAACAAAAAATGCACCTTAGTAATTATTGATCTAAAATCTTTGAAATCTAAAGGTCGAATGATTAAACTGACTCAGAATTTTCTTCCGTACATAAATAATCCATATTTGCAAAAGAAAGAAATTGAAAAAAAAAAGAATCTTCAAATTAGAAGAGAAATATATACATGGAAGATTTTCGTTCCGGCCGGGACTCGAACCCAGTACCACGCGCTTGGAACCCAACGGTCTAGCCATTAGGCTATCGGAGCTCTGTCGATGGAAGTCTTAAATATAATAAAAACAAAAAATGCACCTTGGTAATTATTGATTCAAACACTTTGAAATTTACAGGTCGAATAATTAAACTGACTCAGAATTTTTCTCCCTACATAAATAATCAATATTCGCAAAAGAGAAAAATTAAAAAAAAAAAGAAGAAGAAATTTCAAATTAGAAACTAAAAGTATACATTGAAGATTTTCGTTCAGGCTGGGACTCGAACCCAGGGCCACTCGCTTGGAAGCCTAACACTCTAGCCATTAGTCTATGGGAGCTCTGTCGGTGGGAGTTTTAAATATAATAAAAACAAAAAATGCACCTTGGTAATTGTTTATTTAAACACTTTGAAATCTTCGTGTCGAAAAATTAAACTGACTCAGAATTTTCTTCCCTACATAAATAATCAATAATTGCAAAGGAAAGAAATTGAAAAAAAAAAGAATTTTCAAAGTAGAAAAGAAATATATACATTGAAGATATTCGCTCCGGCTGGGACTCGAACCCAGGCCACTCGCTTGGAAGACCAGCGGTCTAGCCATTAGGCTATCGGAGTTCTGTCGCGCGGAGTCTTACTGCCTGACTGATACTGCCTGACTGACAGACTGACTCACTGACTGACTGATACTGACTGACTGACTCACTGACTGACCGAGACTGACTGACTAACTGCCTGACTGACTGAGACTGGACTGACTGACTGACTGACTGACTGACTGACTAACTGACTGACTGAGACTGACTGACTGACTGCTTGACTCTCTGACTGGCTATTTCACTGACTGACTGAATGACTAAATGACTGACTGACACTGACTGACTGACTGCTTGACTACCTGACTGACTGCTTGACTGACTAACTGACTGGACAGGACTGACCGACTGACTGACTGACAGACTGACTGAATAAGGCTGACTGACTGACTGACTGACAGACTGACTGAATAAGGCTGACCGACTGACTGACTGCCTGACTGACTGACTGACTGAATGACTGACTGACTGACTGACCGAGACTGACTGACTGACTGACTGAGACTGGACTGGACTGGACTGACTGACTGACTGACTGACTGAGACTGACTGACTGCTTTAGTGACTAACTGACTGCACAGGACTGACCGACTGACTGACTGACTGACTGACTGACTGACTGACTGACTGAATGACTGACTGACTGAGACTAAATGACTGACTGCTTGACTGACTGGCTGAAGGACTAAATGACTGACTGCTTGACTGACTGGCTGAAGGACTAACTGACTGACTGAGTGACTGACTGACTGGACTGACTGACTGAGACTGAATGACTGAGTGCTTGACTGATTGACTGTCAGACTGACTGACTGACTTCGCAAAAGGGAAAAATAAAAAAAAAAGAATTATAAAATTAGAAAAAAATATTTGCATTTAAGATTTCCTTTCCGGCCGGGACTCGAACCCAGTACCACGCGCTAGGAACCCAACGGTCTAGCCATTAGGCTATCGGAGCTCTGTCGATGGAAGTCTTAAATATAATAAAAACAAAAAATGCACCTTGGTAATTATTGATTCAAACACTTTGAAATTTACAGGTCGAATAATTAAACTGACTCAGAATTTTTCTCCCTACATAAATAATCAATATTCGCAAAAGAGAAAAATTAAAAGAAAAAGAAGAAGAAATTTCAAATTAGAAACTAAAAGCATTCATTGAAGATTTTCGTTCAGGCTGGGACTCGAACCCAGGGCCACTCGCTTGGAAGCCTAACACTCTATCCATTAGTCTATGGGAGCTCTGTCGGTGGGAGTTTTAAATATAATAAAAACAAAAAATGCACCTTGGTAATTGTTTATTTAAACACTTTGAAATCTTCGTGTCGAAAAATTAAACTGACTCAGAATTTTCCTCCCTACATAAATAATCAATAATTGCAAAGGAAAGAAATTGAAAAAAAAAAGAATTTTCAAATTAGAAAAGAAATATATACATTGAATATATTCGCTCAGGCTGGGACTCGAACCCAGGCCACTCGCTTGGAAGACCAGCGGTCTAGCCATTAGGCTATCGGAGTTCTGTCGAGCGGAGTCTTACTGCCTGACTGATACTGCCTGACTGACAGACTGACTGACTGACTGCCTGACTGACTGACTGACTGAATGACTGACTGACTGAGACTAAATGACTGACTGCTTGACTGACTGGCTGAAGGACTAACTGACTGACTGAGTGACTAACTGACTGGACTGACTGACTGAGACTGAATGACTGAGTGCTTGACTGATTGACTGTCAGACTGACTGACTGACTTCGCAAAAGGGAAAAATAAAAAAAAAAGAATTATAAAATTAGAAAAAAATATTTGCATTTAAGATTTCCTTTCCGGCTGGGATTTGAACCCAGGGCGACACTCATGGAAGCCCAACGCTCTCGCCAATATACTATCGGATCTCTGTTGATCGGTGTCTTAATTATAATAAAAACAAAAAATGCACCTTAGTAATTATTGATCTAAAATCTTTGAAATCTAAAGGTCGAATGATTAAACTGACTCAGAATTTTCTTCCGTACATAAATAATCCATATTTGCAAAAGAAAGAAATTGAAAAAAAAAAGAATCTTCAAATTAGAAGAGAAATATATACATGGAAGATTTTCGTTCCGGCCGGGACTCGAACCCAGGACCACACACTTGGAACCCAACGGTCTAGCCATTAGGCTATCGGAGCTCTGTAGATGGAAGTCTTAAATATAATAAAAACAAAAAATGCACCTTGGTAATTATTGATTCAAACACTTTGAAATTTACAGGTCGAAAAATTAAACTGACTCAGAATTTTCTTCCCTACATAAATAATCAATAATTGCAAAGGAAAGAAATTGAAAAAAAAAAGAATTTTCAAATTAGAAAAGAAATATATACATTGAAGATATTCGCTCCGGCTGGGACTCGAACCCAGGCCACTCGCTTGGAAGACCAGCGGTCTAGCCATTAGGCTATCGGAGTTCTGTCGAGCGGAGTCTTACTGCCTGACTGATACTGCCTGACTGACAGACTGACTCACTGACTGACTGACTCACTGACTGACCGAGACTGACTGACTAACTGCCTGACTGACTGAGACTGGACTGACTGACTGACTGACTGACTAACTGACTGACTGAGACTGACTGACTGACTGCTTGACTCTCTGACTGGCTATTTCACTGACTGACTGAATGACTAAATGACTGACTGACACTGACTGACTGACTGCTTGACTACCTGACTGACTGCTTGACTGACTAACTGACTGGACAGGACTGACCGACTGACTGACTGACAGACTGACTGAATAAGGATGACTGACAGACTGACTGAATAAGGCTGACTGACTGACTGACTGACAGACTGACTGAATAAGGCTGACCGACTGACTGACTGCCTGACTGACTGACTGACTGAATGACTGACTGACTGACTGACCGAGACTGACTGACTGACTGACTGAGACTGGACTGGACTGACTGACTGAGACTGACTGACTGCTTTAGTGACTAACTGACTGCACAGGACTGACCGACTGACTGACTGACTGACTGCCTGACTGACTGACTGACTGAATGACTGACTGACTGAGACTAAATGACTGACTGCTTGACTGACTGGCTGAAGGACTAACTGACTGACTGAGTGACTGACTGACTGGACTGACTGACTGAGACTGAATGACTGAGTGCTTGACTGATTGACTGTCAGACTGACTGACTGACTTCGCAAAATGGAAAAATAAAAAAAAAGAATTATAAAATTAGAAAAAAATATTTGCATTTAAGATTTCCTTTCCGGCCGGGACTCGAACCCAGTACCACGCACTAGGAACCCAACGGTCTAGCCATTAGGCTATCGGAGCTCTGTCGATGGAAGTCTTAAATATAATAAAAACAAAAAATGCACCTTGGTAATTATTGATTCAAACACTTTGAAATTTACAGGTCGAATAATTAAACTGACTCAGAATTTTTCTCCCTACATAAATAATCAATATTCGCAAAAGAGAAAAATTTAAAAAAAAGAAGAAGAAATTTCAAATTAGAAACTAAAAGTATACATTGAAGATTTTCGTTCAGGCTGGGACTCGAACCCAGGGCCACTCGCTTGGAAGCCTAACACTCTAGCCATTAGTCTATGGGAGCTCTGTCGGTGGGAGTTTTAAATATAATAAAAACAAAAAATGCACCTTGGTAATTGTTTATTTAAACACTTTGAAATCTTCGTGTCGAAAAATTAAACTGACTCAGAATTTTCTTCCCTACATAAATAATCAATAATTGCAAAGGAAAGAAATTGAAAAAAAAAAGAATTTTCAAATTAGAAAAGAAATATATACATTGAAGATATTCGCTCCGGCTTGGACTCGAACCCAGGCCACTCGCTTGGAAGACCAGCGGTCTAGCCATTAGGCTATCGGAGTTCTGTCGAGCGGAGTCTTACTGCCTGACTGATACTGCCTGGCTGACAGACTGACTCACTGACTGACCGAGACTGACTGACTAAGTGCCTGACTGACTGAGACTGGACTGACTGACTGACTGACTGACTGACTAACTGACTGACTGAGACAGACTGACTGACTGCTTGACTCTCTGACTGGCTATTTCACTGACTAACTGAATGACTAAATGACTGACTGACACTGACTGACTGACTGCTTGACTACCTGACTGACTGCTTGACTGACTAACTGACTGGACAGGACTGACCGACTGACTGACTGACAGACTGACTGAATAAGGATGACTGACAGACTGACTGAATAAGGCTGACTGACTGACAGACTGACAGACTGACTGAATAAGGCTGACCGACTGACTGACTGACTGACCGAGACTGACTGACTGACTGACTGAGACTGGACTGGACTGACTGACTGACTGACTGACTGAGACTGACTGACTGCTTTAGTGACTAACTGACTGCACAGGACTGACCGACTGACTGACTGACTGACTGCCTGACTGACTGACTGACTGAATGACTGACTGACTGAGACTAAATGACTGACTGAGTGACTGACTGACTGGACTGACTGACTGAGACTGAATGACTGAGTGCTTGACTGATTGACTGTCAGACTGACTGACTGACTTCGCAAAAGGGAAAAATAAAAAAAAAAGAATTATAAAATTAGAAAAAAATATTTGCATTTAAGATTTCCTTTCCGGCTTGGATTTGCACCCAGGGCGACACTCATGGAAGCCCAACGCTCTCGCCAATATACTATCGGATCTCTGTTGATCGGTGTCTTAATTATAATAAAAACAAAAAATGCACCTTAGTAATTATTGATCTAAAATCTTTGAAATCTAAAGGTCGAATGATTAAACTGACTCAGAATTTTCTTCCGTACATAAATAATCCATATTTGCAAAAGAAAGAAATTGAAAAAAAAAAAGAATCTTCAAATTAGAAGAGAAATATATACATTAAAGATTTTCGTTCCGGCCGGGACTCGAAACCAGTACCACGCGCTTGGAACCCAACGGTCTAGCCATTAGGCTATCGGAGCTCTGTCGATGGAAGTCTTAAATATAATAAAAACAAAAAATGCACCTTGGTAATTATTGATTCAAACACTTTGAAATTTACAGGTCGAATAATTAAACTGACTCAGAATTTTTCTCCCTACATAAATAATCAATATTCGCAAAAGAGAAAAATTAAAAAAAAAGAAGAAGAAATTTCAAATTAGAAACTAAAAGTATACATTGAAGATTTTCGTTCAGGCTGGGACTCGAACCCAGGGCCACTCGCTTGGAAGCCTAACACTCTAGCCATTAGTCTATGGGAGCTCTGTCGGTGGGAGTTTTAAATATAATAAAAACAAAAAATGCAATTTGGTAATTGTTTATTTAAACACTTTGAAATCTTCGTGTCGAAAAATTAAACTAACTCAGAATTTTCTTCCCTACATAAATAATCAATTATTGCAAAGGAAAGAAATTGAAAAAAAAAAGAATTTTCAAATTAGAAAAGAAATATATACATTGAAGATATTCGCTCCGGCTGGGACTCGAACCCAGGCCACTCGCTTGGAAGACCAGCGGTCTAGCCATTAGGCTATCGGAGTTCTGTCGAGCGGAGTCTTACTGCCTGACTGATACTGCCTGACTGACAGACTGACTCACTGACTGACTGATACTGACTGACTGACTCACTGACTGACCGAGACTGACTGACTAACTGCCTGACTGACTGAGACTGGACTGACTGACTGACTGACTGACTGACTGGCTAACTGACTGACTGAGACTGACTGACTGACTGCTTGACTCTCTTACTGGCTATTTCACTGACTGACTGAATGACTAAATGACTGACTGACACTGACTGACTGACTGCTTGACTACCTGACTGACTGCTTGACTGACTAACTGACTGGACAGGACTGACCGACTGACTGACTGACAGACTGACTGAATAAGGATGACTGACAGACTGACTGAATAAGGCTGACTGACTGACTGACTGACAGACTGACTGAATAAGGCTGACCGACTGACTGACTGCCTGACTGACTGACTGACTGAATGACTGACTGACTGACTGACCGAGACTGACTGACTGACTGACTGAGACTGGACTGGACTGACTGACTGACTGACTGACTGAGACTGACTGACTGCTTTAGTGACTAACTGACTGCACAGGACTGACCGACTGACTGACTGACTGACTGCCTGACTGACTGACTGACTGAATGACTGACTGACTGAGACTAAATGACTGACTGCTTGACTGACTGGCTGAAGGACTAACTGACTGACTGAGTGACTGACTGACTGGACTGACTGACTGAGACTGAATGACTGAGTGCTTGACTGATTGACTGTCAGACTGACTGACTGACTTCGCAAAAGGGAAAAATAAAACAAAAAAGAATTATAAAATTAGAAAAAAATATTTGCACTTAAGATTTCCTTTCCGGCTGGGATTTGAACCCAGGGCGACACTCATGGAAGCCCAACGCTCTCGCCAATATACTATCGGATCTCTGTTGATCGGTGTCTTAATTATAATAAAAACAAAAAATGCACCTTAGTAATTATTGATCTAAAATCTTTGAAATCTAAAGGTCGAATGATTAAACTGACTCAGAATTTTCTTCCGTACATAAATAATCCATATTTGCAAAAGAAAGAAATTGAAAAAAAAAAGAATCTTCAAATTAGAAGAGAAATATATACATGGAAGATTTTCGTTCCGGCCGGGACTCGAACCCAGTACCACGCGCTTGGAACCCAACGGTCTAGCCATTAGGCTATCGGAGCTCTGTCGATGGAAGTCTTAAATATAATAAAAACAAAAAATGCACCTTGGTAATTATTGATTCAAACACATTGAAATTTACAGGTCGAATAATTAAACTGACTCAGAATTTTTCTCCCTACATAAATAATCAATATTCGCAAAAGAGAAAAATTAAAAAAAAAAGAAGAAATTTCAAATTAGAAACTAAAAGTATACATTGAAGATTTTCGTTCAGGCTGGGACTCGAACCCAGGGCCACTCGCTTGGAAGCCTAACACTCTAGCCATTAGTCTATGGGAGCTCTGTCGGTGGGAGTTTTAAATATAATAAAAACAAAAAATGCACCTTGGTAATTGTTTATTTAAACACTTTGAAATCTTCGTGTCGAAAAATTAAACTGACTCAGAATTTTCTTCCCTACATAAATAATCAATAATTGCAAAGGAAAGAAATTGAAAAAAAAAAAAGAATTTTCAAATTAGAAAAGAAATATATACATTGAAGATATTCGCTCCGGCTGGGACTCGAACCCAGGCCACTCGCTTGGAAGACCAGCGGTCTAGCCATTAGGCTATCGGAGTTCTGTCGAGCGGAGTCTTACTGCCTGACTGATACTGCCTGACTGACAGACTGACTCACTGACTGACTGATACTGACTGACTGACTCACTGACTGACCGAGACTGACTGACTAACTGCCTAACTGACTGAGACTGGACTGACTGACTGACTGACTGACTCACTGACTAACTGACTGACTGAGACTGACTGACTGACTGCTTGACTCTCTGACTGGCTATTTCACTGACTGACTGAATGACTAAATGACTGACTGACTGCTTGACTACCTGACTGACTGCTTGACTGACTAACTGACTGGACAGGACTGACCGACTGACTGACTGACAGACTGACTGAATAAGGATGACTGACAGACTGACTGAATAAGGCTGACTGACTGACTGACTGACAGACTGACTGAATAAGGCTGACCGACTGACTGACTGCCTGACTGACTGACTGAATGACTGACTGACTGACTGACCGAGACTGACTGACTGACTGACTGAGACTGGACTGGACTGACTGACTGACTGACTGACTGAGACTGACTGACTGCTTTAGTGACTAACTGACTGCACAGGACTGACCGACTGACTGACTGACTGACTGCCTGACTGACTGACTGAGACTAAATGACTGACTGCTTGACTGACTGGCTGAAGGACTAACTGACTGACTGAGTGACTGACTGACTGGACTGACTGACTGAGACTGAATGACTGAGTGCTTGACTGATTGAGTGTCAGACTGACTGACTGACTTCGCAAAAGGGAAAAATAAAAAAAAAAGAATTATAAAATTAGAAAAAAATATTTGCATTTAAGATTTCCTTTCCGGCCGGGACTCGAACCCAGTACCACGCGCTAGGAACCCAACGGTCTAGCCATTAGGCTATCAGAGCTCTGTCGATGGCAGTCTTAAATATAATAAAAACAAAAAATGCACCTTGGTAATTATTGATTCAAACACTTTGAAATTTACAGGTCGAATAATTAAACTGACTCAGAATTTTTCTCCCTACATAAATAATCAATATTCGCAAAAGAGAAAAATTAAAAAAAAAAGAAGAAGAAATTTCAAATTAGAAACTAAAAGTATACATTGAAGATTTTCGTTCAGGCTGGGACTCGAACCCAGGGCCACTCGCTTGGAAGCCTAACACTCTAGCCATTAGTCTATGGGAGCTCTGTCGGTGGGAGTTTTAAATATAATAAAAACAAAAAATGCACCTTGGTAATTGTTTATTTAAACACTTTGAAATCTTCGTGTCGAAAAATTAAACTGACTCAGAATTTTCTTCCCTACATAAATAACCAATAATTGCAAAGGAAAGAAATTGAAAAAAAAAAGAATTTTCAAATTAGAAAAGAAATATATACATTGAAGATATTCGCTCCGGCTGGGACTCGAACCCAGGCCACTCGCTTGGAAGACCAGCGGTCTAGCCATTAGGCTATCGGAGTTCTGTCGAGCGGAGTCTTACTGCCTGACTGATACTGCCTGACTGACAGACTGACTCACTGACTGACTGATACTGACTGACTGACTCACTGACTGACCGAGACTGACTGACTAACTGCCTGACTGACTGAGACTGGACTGACTGACTGACTGACTGACTGACTGACTGACTAACTGACTGACTGAGACTGACTGACTGACTGCTTGACTCTCTGACTGGCAATTTTACTGACTGACTGAATGACTAAATGACTGACTGACACTGACTGACTGACTGCTTGACTACCTGACTGACTGCTTGACTGACTAACTGACTGGACAGGACTGACCGACTGACTGACTGACAGACTGACTGAATAAGGATGACTGACAGACTGACTGAATAAGGCTGACTGACTGACTGACTGACAGACTGACTGAATAAGGCTGACCGACTGACTGACTGCCTGACTGACTGAATGACTGACTGACTGACTGACCGAGACTGACTGACTGACTGACTGAGACTGGACTGGACTGACTGACTGACTGACTGACTGAGACTGACTGACTGCTTTAGTGACTAACTGACTGCACAGGACTGACCGACTGACTGACTGACTGACTGCCTGACTGACTGAATGACTGACTGACTGAGACTAAATGACTGACTGCTTGACTGACTGGCTGAAGGACTAACTGACTGACTGAGTGACTGACTGACTGGACTGACTGACTGAGACTGAATGACTGAGTGCTTGACTGATTGACTGTCAGACTGACTGACTGACTTCGCAAAAGGGAAAAATAAAAAAAAAGAATTATAAAATTAGAAAAAAATATTTGCATTTAAGATTTCCTTTCCGGCCGGGACTCGAACCCAGTACCACGCGCTAGGAACTCAACGGTCTAGCCATTAGGCTATCGGAGCTCTGTCGATGGAAGTCTTAAATATAATAAAAACAAAAAATGCACCTTGGTAATTATTGATTCAAACACTTTGAAATTTACAGGTCGAATAATTAAACTGACTCAGAATTTTTCTCCCTACATAAATAATCAATATTCGCAAAAGAGAAAAATTAAAAAAAAAGAAGAAGAAATTTCAAATTAGAAACTAAAAGTATACATTGAAGATTTTCGTTCAGGCTGGGACTCGAACCCAGGGCCACTCGCTTGGAAGCCTAACACTCTAGCCATTAGTCTATGGGAGCTCTGTCGGTGGGAGTTTTAAATATAAGAAAAACAAAAAATGCACCTTGGTAATTGTTTATTTAAACACTTTGAAATCTTCGTGTCGAAAAATTAAACTGACTCAGAATTTTCTTCCCTACATAAATAATCAATAATTGCAAAGGAAAGAAATTGAAAAAAAAAAAGAATTTTCAAATTAGAAAAGAAATATATACATTGAAGATATTCGCTCCGGCTGGGACTCGAACCCAGGCCACTCGCTTGGAAGACCAGCGGTCTAGCCATTAGGCTATCGGAGTTCTGTCGAGCGGATTCTTACTGCCGGACTGATACTGCCTGACTGACAGACTGACTCACTGACTGACTGATACTGACTGACTGACTCACTGACTGACCGAGACTGACTGACTAACTGCCTGACTGACTGAGACTGGACTGACTGACTGACTGACTGACTGACTGACTAACTGACTGACTGAGACTGACTGACTGACTGCTTGACTCTCTGACTGGCTATTTCACTGACTGACTGAATGACTAAATGACTGACTGACACTGACTGACTGACTGCTTGACTACCTGACTGACTGCTTGACTGACTAACTGACTGGACAGGACTGACCGACTGACTGACTGACAGACTGACTGAATAAGGATGACTGACAGACTGACTGAATAAGGCTGACTGACTGACTGACTGACAGACTGACTGAATAAGGCTGACCGACTGACTGACTGCCTGACTGACTGACTGACTGAATGACTGACTGACTGACTGACCGAGACTGACTGACTGACTGACTGAGACTGGACTGGACTGACTGACTGACTGACTGACTGAGACTGACTGACTGCTTTAGTGACTAACTGACTGCACAGGACTGACCGACTGACTGACTGACTGACTGCCTGACTGACTGACTGAGACTAAATGACTGACTGCTTGACTGACTGGCTGAAGGACTAACTGACTGACTGAGTGACTGACTGACTGGACTGACTGACTGAGACTGAATGACTGAGTGCTTGACTGATTGACTGTCAGACTGACTGACTGACTTCGCAAAAGGGAAAAATAAAAAAAAAGAATTATAAAATTAGAAAAAAATATTTGCATTTAAGACTTCCTTTCCGGCCGGGACTCGAACCCAGTACCACGCGCTAGGAACCCAACGGTCTAGCCATTAGGCTATCAGAGCTCTGTCGATGGAAGTCCTAAATATAATAAAAACAAAAAATGCACCTTGGTAATTATTGATTCAAACACTTTGAAATTTACAGGTCGAATAATTAAACTGACTCAGAATTTTTCTCCCTACATAAATAATCAATATTCGCAAAAGAGAAAAATTAAAAAAAAAAGAAGAAGAAATTTCAAATTAGAAACTAAAAGTATACATTGAAGATTTTCGTTCAGGCTGGGACTCGAACCCAGGTCCACTCGCTTGGAAGCCTAACACTCTAGCCATTAGTCTATGGGAGCTCTGTCGGTGGGAGTTTTAAATATAATAAAAACAAAAAATGCACCTTGGTAATTGTTTATTTAAACACTTTGAAATCTTCGTGTCGAAAAATTAAACTGACTCAGAATTTTCTTCCCTACATAAATAATCAATAATTGCAAAGGAAAGAAATTGAAAAAAAAAAGAATTTTCAAATTAGAAAAGAAATATATACATTGAAGATATTCGCTCCGGCTGGGACTCGAACCCAGGCCACTCGCTTGGAAGACCAGCGGTCTAGCCATTAGGCTATCGGAGTTCTGTCGAGCGGAGTCTTACTGCCTGACTGATACTGCCTGACTGACAGACTGACTCACTGACTGACTGATACTGACTGCCTGACTCACTGACTGACCGAGACTGACTGACTAACTGCCTGACTGACTGAGACTGGACTGACTGACTGACTGAATGACTAACTGACTGACTGAGACTGACTGACTGACTGCTTGACTCTCTGACTGGCTATTTCACTGACTGACTGAATGACTAAATGACTGACTGACACTGACTGACTGACTGCTTGACTACCTGACTGACTGCTTGACTGACTAACTGACTGGACAGGACTGACCGACTGACTGACTGACAGACTGACTGAATAAGGATGACTGACAGACTGACTGAATAAGGCTGACTGACTGACTGACTGACAGACTGACTGAATAAGGCTGACCGACTGACTGACTGCCTGACTGACTGACTGACTGAATGACTGACTGACTGACTGACCGAGACTGACTGACTGACTGACTGAGACTGGACTGAACTGACTGACTGACTGACTGACTGAGACTGACTGACTGCTTTAGTGACTAACTGACTGCACAGGACTGACCGACTGACTGACTGACTGACTGCCTGACTGACTGACTGAATGAATGACTGACTGACTGAGACTAAATGACTGACTGCTTGACTGACTGGCTGAAGGACTAACTGACTGACTGAGTGACTGACTGACTGGACTGACTGACTGAGACTGAATGACTGAGTGCTAGACTGATTGACTGTCAGACTGACTGACTGACTTCGCAAAAGGGAAAAATAAAAAAAAAGAATTATAAAATTAGAAAAAAATATTTGCATTTAAGATTTCCTTTCCGGCCGGGACTCGAACCCAGTACCACGCGCTAGGAACCCAACGGTCTAGCCATTAGGCTATCGGAGCGCTGTCGATGGAAGTCTTAAATATAATAAAAACAAAAAATGCACCTTGGTAATTATTGATTCAAACACTTTGAAATTTACAGGTCGAATAATTAAACTGACTCAGAATTTTTCTCCCTACATAAATAATCAATATTCGCAAAAGAGAAAAATTAAAAAAAAAAGAAGAAGAAATTTCAAATTAGAAACTAAAAGTATACATTGAAGATTTTCGTTCTGGCTGGGACTCGAACCCAGGGCCACTCGCTTGGAAGCCTAACACTCTAGCCATTAGTCTATGGGAGCTCTGTCGGTGGGAGTTTTAAATACAATAAAAACAAAAAATGCACCTTGGTAATTGTTTATTTAAACACTTTGAAATCTTCGTGTCGAAAAATTAAACTGACTCAGAATTTTCTTCCCTACATAAATAATCAATAATTGCAAAGGAAAGAAATTGAAAAAAAAAAGAATTTTCAAATTAGAAAAGAAATATATACATTGAAGATATTCGCTCCGGCTGGGACTCGAACCCAGGCCACTCGCTTGGAAGACCAGCGGTCTAGCCATTAGGCTATCGGAGTTCTGTCGAGCGGAGTCTTACTGCCTGACTGATACTGCCTGACTGACAGACTGACTCACTGACTGACTGATACTGACTGACTGACTCACTGACTGACCGAGACTGACTGACTAACTGCCTGACTGACTGAGACTGGACTGACTGACTGACTGACTGACTGACTGACTAACTGACTGACTGAGACTGACTGACTGACTGCTTGACTCTCTGACTGGCTATTTCACTGACTGACTGAATGACTAAATGACTGACTGACACTGACTGACTGACTGCTTGACTACCTGACTGACTGCTTGACTGACTAACTGACTGGACAGGACTGACCGACTGACTGACTGACAGACTGACTGAATAAGGCTGACTGACTGACTGAATGACTGACTGACTGACTGACCGAGACTGACTGACTGACTGACTGAGACTGGACTGGACTGACTGACTGACTGACTGACTGAGACTGACTGACTGCTTTAGTGACTAACTGACTGCACAGGACTGACCGACTGACTGACTGACTGACTGCCTGACTGACTGACTGACTGAATGACTGACTGACTGAGACTAAATGACTGACTGCTTGACTGACTGGCTGAAGGACTAACTGACTGACTGACTGACTGACTGGACTGACTGACTGAGACTGAATGACTGAGTGCTTGACTGATTGACTGTCAGACTGACTGACTGACTTCGCAAAAGGGAAAAATAAAAAAAAAAAGAATTATAAAAATAGAAAAAAATATTTGCATTTAAGATTTCCTTTCCGGCCGGGACTCGAACCCAGTACCACGCGCTAGGAACCCAACGGTCTAGCCATTAGGCTATCGGAGCTCTGTCGATGGAAGTCTTAAATATAATAAAAACAAAAAATGCACCTTGGTAATTATTGATTCAAACACTTTGAAATTTACAGGTCGAATAACTAAACTGACTCAGAATTTTTCTCCCTACATAAATAATCAATATTCGCAAAAGAGAAAAATAAAAAAAAAAGAAGAAGAAATTTCAAATTAGAAACTAAAAGTATACATTGAAGATTTTCGTTCAGGCTGGGACTCGAACCCAGGGCCACTCGCTTGGAAGCCTAACACTCTAGCCATTAGTCTATGGGAGCTCTGTCGGTGGGAGTTTTAAATATAATAAAAACAAAAAATGCACCTTGGTAATTGTTTATTTAAACACTTTGAAATCTTCGTGTCGAAAAATTAAACTGACTCAGAATTTTCTTCCCTACATAAATAATCAATAATTGCAAAGGAAAGAAATTGAAAAAAAAAGAATTTTCAAATTAGAAAAGAAATATATACATTGAAGATATTCGCTCCGGCTGGGACTCGAACCCAGGCCACTCGCTTGGAAGACCAGCGGTCTAGCCATTAGGCTATCGGAGTTCTGTCGAGCAGAGTCTTACTGCCTGACTGATACTGCCTGACTGACAGACTGACTCACTGACTGACTGATACTGACTGACTGACTCACTGACTGACCGAGACTGACTGACTAACTGCCTGACTGACTGAGACTGGACTGACTGACTGACTGACTGACTGATTGACTAACTGACTGACTGAGACTGACTGACTAACTGCTTGACTCTCTGACTGGCTATTTCACTGACTGACTGAATGACTAAATGACTGACTGACTGACTGCTTGACTACCTGACTGACTGCTTGACTGACTAACTGACTGGACAGGACTGACCGACTGACTGACTGACTGACTGACAGACTGACTGAATAAGGATGACTGACAGACTGACTGAATAAGGCTGACTGACTGACTGACTGACAGACTGACTGAATGAGGCTGACCGACTGCCTGACTGACTGACTGACTGAATGACTGACTGACTGACTGACCGAGACTGACTGACTGACTGACTGACTGACTGAGACTGACTGACTGCTTTAGTGACTAACTGACTGCACAGGACTGACCGACTGACTGAATGACTGACTGCCTGACTGACTGACTGACTGACTGAATGACTGACTGACTGAGACTAAATGACTGACTGCTTGACTGACTGGATGAAGGACTAACTGACTGACTGAGTGACTGACTGACTGGACTGACTGACTGAGACTGAATGACTGAGTGCTTGACTGATTGACTGTCAGACTGACTGACTGACTTCGCAAAAGGGAAAAATAAAAAAAAAAGAATTATAAAATTAGAAAAAAATATTTGCATTTAAGATTTCCTTTCCGGCTGGGATTTGAACCCAGGGCGACACTCATGGAAGCCCAACGCTCTCGCCAATATACTATCGGATCTCTGTTGATCGGTGTCTTAATTATAATAAAAACAAAAAATGCACCTTAGTAATTATTGATCTAAAATCTTTGAAATCTAAAGGTCGAATGATTAAACTGACTCAGAATTTTCTTCCGTACATAAATAATCCATATTTGCAAAAGAAAGAAATTGAAAAAAAAAAGAATCTTCAAATTAGAAGAGAAATATATACATGGAAGATTTTCGTTCCGGCCGGGACTCGAACCCAGTACCACGCGCTTGGAACCCAACGGTCTAGCCATTAGGCTATCGGAGCTCTGTCGGTGGAAGTCTTAAATATAATAAAAACAAAAAATGCACCTTGGTAATTATTGATTCAAACACTTTGAAATTTACAGGTCGAATAATTAAACTGACTCAGAATTTTTCTCCCTACATAAATAATCAATATTCGCAAAAGAGAAAAATTAAAAAAAAAAGAAGAAGAAATTTCAAATTAGAAACTAAAAGTATACATTGAAGATTTTCGTTCAGGCTGGGACTCGAACCCAGGGCCACTCGCTTGGAAGCCTAACACTCTAGCCATTAGTCTACGGGAGCTCTGTCGGTGGGAGTTTTAAATATAATAAAAACAAAAAATGCACCTTGGTAATTGTTTATTTAAACACTTTGAAATCTTCGTGTCGAAAAATTAAACTGACTCAGAATTTTCTTCCCTACATAAATAATCAATAATTGCAAAGGAAAGAAATTGAAAAAAAAAAGAATTTTCAAATTAGAAAAGAAATATATACATTGAAGATATTCGCTCCGGCTGGGACTCGAACCCAGGCCACTCGCTTGGAAGACCAGCGGTCTAGCCATTAGGCTATCGGAGTTCTGTCGAGCGGAGTCTTACTGCCTGACTGATACTGCCTGACTGACAGACTGACTCACTGACTGAATGATACTGACTGACTGACTCACTGACTGACCGAGACTGACTGACTAACTGCCTGACTGACTGAGACTGGACTGACTGACTGACTGACTGACTAACTGACTGACTGAGACTGACTGACTGACTGCTTGACTCTCTGACTGGCTATTTCACTGACTGACTGAATGACTAAATGACTGACTGACACTGACTGACTGACTGCTTGACTACCTGACTGACTGCTTGACTGACTAACTGACTGGACAGGACTGACCGACTGACTGACTGACAGACTGACTGAATAAGGATGACTGACAGACTGACTGAATAAGGCTGACTGACTGACTGACTGACAGACTGACTGAATAAGGCTGACCGACTGACTGACTGCCTGACTGACTGACTGACTGACTGACTGACTGACCGAGACTGACTGACTGACTGACTGAGACTGGACTGGACTGACTGACTGACTGACTGACTGAGACTGACTGACTGCTTTAGTGACTAACTGACTGCACAGGACTGACCGACTGACTGACTGACTGACTGCCTGACTGACTGACTGACTGAATGACTGACTGACTGAGACTAAATGACTGACTGCTTGACTGACTGGCTGAAGGACTAACTGACTGACTGAGTGACTGACTGACTGGACTGACTGACTGAGACTGAATGACTGAGTGCTTGACTGATTGACTGTCAGACTGACTGACTGACTTCGCAAAAGGGAAAAATAAAAAAAAAAGAATTATAAAATTAGAAAAAAATATTTGCATTTAAGATTTCCTTTCCGGCTGGGATTTGAACCCAGGGCGACACTCATGGAAGCCCAACGCTCTCGCCAATATACTATCGGATCTCTGTTGATCGGTGTCTTAATTATAATAAAAACAAAAAATGCACCTTAGTAATTATTGATCTAAAATCTTTGAAATCTAAAGGTCGAATGATTAAACTGACTCAGAATTTTCTTCCGTACATAAATAATCCATATTTGCAAAAGAAAGAAATTGAAAAAAAAAAGAATCTTCAAATTAGAAGAGAAATATATACATGGAAGATTTTTGTTCCGGCCGGGACTCGAACCCAGTACCACGCGCTTGGAACCCAACGGTCTAGCCATTAGGCTATCGGAGCTCTGTCGATGGAAGTCTTAAATATAATAAAAACAAAAAATGCACCTTGGTAATTATTGATTCAAACACTTTGAAATTTACAGGTCGAGTAATTAAACTGACTCAGAATTTTTCTCCCTACATAAATAATCAATATTCGCAAAAGAGAAAAATTAAAAAAAAAGAAGAAGAAATTTCAAATTAGAAACTAAAAGTATACATTGAAGATTTTCGTTCAGGCTGGGACTCGAACCCAGGGCCACTCGCTTGGAAGCCTAACACTCTAGCCATTAGTCTATGGGAGCTCTGTCGGTGGGAGTTTTAAATATAATAAAAACAAAAAATGCACCTTGGTAATTGTTTATTTAAACACTTTGAAATCTTCGTGTCGAAAAATTAAACTGACTCAGAATTTTCTTCCCTACATAAATAATCAATAATTGCAAAGGAAAGAAATTGAAAAAAAAAAATAATTTTCAAATTAGAAAAGAAATATATACATTGAAGATATTCGCTCCGGCTGGGACTCGAAGCCAGGCCACTCGCTTGGAAGACCAGCGGTCTAGCCATTAGGCTATCGGAGTTCTGTCGAGAGGAGTCTTACTGCCTGACTGATACTGCCTGACTGACAGACTGACTCACTGACTGACTGAATGACTAAATGACTGACTGACACTGACTGACTGACTGCTTGACTACCTGACTGACTGCTTGACTGACTAACTGACTGGACAGGACTGACCGACTGACTGACTGACAGACTGACTGAATAAGGATGACTGACTGACTGACTGACAGACTGACTGAATAAGGCTGACCGACTGACTGACTGCCTGACTGACTGACTGACTGAATGACTGACTGACTGACCGAGACTGACTGACTGACTGACTGAGACTGGACTGGACTGACTGACTGACTGACTGACTGAGACTGACTGACTGCTTTAGTGACTAACTGACTGCACAGGACTGACCGACTGACTGACTGACTGACTGCCTGACTGACTGACTGACTAAATGACTGACTGACTGAGACTAAATGACTGACTGCTTGACTGACTTGCTGAAGGACTAACTGACTGACTGAGTGACTGACTGACTGGACTGACTGACTGAGACTGAATGACTGAGTGCTTGACTGATTGACTGTCAGACTGACTGACTGACTTCGCAAAAGGTAAAAATAAAAAAAAAGAATTATAAAATTAGAAAAAAATATTTGCATTTAAGATTTCCTTTCCGGCCGGGACTCGAACCCAGTACCACGCGCTAGGAACCCAACGGTCTAGCCATTAGGCTATCGGAGCTCTGTCGAGCGGAGTCTTACTGCCTGACTGATACTGCCTGACTGACAGACTGACTCACTGACTGACTGAATGACTAAATGACTGACTGACACTGACTGACTGACTGCTTGACTACCTGACTGACTGCTTGACTGACTAACTGACTGGACAGGACTGACCGACTGACTGACTGACAGACTGACTGAATAAGGATGACTGACAGACTGACTGAATAAGGCTGACTGACTGACTGACTGACAGACTGACTGAATAAGGCTGACCGACTGACTGACTGCCTGACTGACTGACCGAGACTGACTGACTGACTGACTGAGACTGGACTGGACTGACTGACTGACTGACTGACTGAGACTGACTGACTGCTTTAGTGACTAACTGACTGCACAGGACTGACCGACTGACTGACTGACTGACTGCCTGACTGACTGACTGACTGAATGACTGACTGACTGAGACTAAATGACTGACTGCTTGACTGACTTGCTGAAGGACTAACTGACTGACTGAGTGACTGACTGACTGGACTGACTGACTGAGACTGAATGACTGAGTGCTTGACTGATTGACTGTCAGACTGACTGACTGACTTCGCAAAAGGTAAAAATAAAAAAAAAGAATTATAAAATTAGAAAAAAATATTTGCATTTAAGATTTCCTTTCCGGCCGGGACTCGAACCCAGTACCACGCGCTAGGAACCCAACGGTCTAGCCATTAGGCTATCGGAGCTCTGTCGGTGGAAGTCTTAAATATAATAAAAACAAAAAATGCACCTTGGTAATTATTGATTCAAACACTTTGAAATTTACAGGTCGAATAATTAAACTGACTCAGAATTTTTCTCCCTACATAAATAATCAATATTCGCAAAAGAGAAAAATTAAAAAAAAAAGAAGAAGAAATTTCAAATTAGAAACTAAAAGTATACATTGAAGATTTTCGTTCAGGCTGGGACTCGAACCCAGGGCCACTCGCTTGGAAGCCTAACACTCTAGCCATTAGTCTATGGGATCTCTGTCGGTGGGAGTTTTAAATATAATAAAAACAAAAAATGCACCTTGGTAATTGTTTATTTAAACACTTTGAAATCTTCGTGTCGAAAAATTAAACTGACTCAGAATTTTCTTCCCTACATAAATAATCAATAATTGCAAAGGAAAGAAATTGAAAAAAAAAAGAATTTTCAAATTAGAAAAGAAATATATACATTGAAGATATTCGCTCCGGCTGATACTCGAACCCAGGCCACTCGCTTGGAAGACCAGCGGTCTAGCCATTAGGCTATCGGAGTTCTGTCGAGCGGAGTCTTACTGCCTGACTGATACTGCCTGACTGACAGACTGACTCACTGACTGACTGACTCACTGACTGACCGAGACTGACTGACTAACTGCCTGACTGACTGAGACTGGACTGACTGACTGACTGACTGACTGACTGACTAACTGACTGACTGAGACTGACTGACTGACTGCTTGACTCTCTGACTGGCTATTTCACTGACTGACTGAATGACTAAATGACTGACTGACACTGACTGACTGACTGCTTGACTACCTGACTGACTGCTTGACTGACTAACTGACTGGACAGGACTGACCGACTGACTGACTGACAGACTGACTGAATAAGGATGACTGACAGACTGACTGAATAAGGCTGACTGACTGACTGACTGACAGACTGACTGAATAAGGCTGACCGACTGACTGACTGCCTGACTGACTGACTGACTGAATGACTGACTGACTGACTGACCGAGACTGACTGACTGACTGACTGAGTCTGGACTGGACTGACTGACTGACTGACTGACTGAGACTGACTGACTGCTTTAGTGACTAACTGACTGCACAGGACTGACCGACTGACTGACTGACTGACTGCCTGACTGACTGACTGACTGAATGACTGACTGACTGAGACTAAATGACTGACTGCTTGACTGACTGGCTGAAGGACTAACTGACTGACTGAGTGACTGACTGACTGGACTGACTGACTGAGACTGAATGACTGAGTGCTTGACTGATTGACTGTCAGACTGACTGACTGACTTCGCAAAAGGGAAAAATAAAAAAAAAGAATTATAAAATTAGAAAAAAATATTTGCATTTAAGATTTCCTTTCCGGCTGGGATTTGAACCCAGGGCGACACTCATGGAAGCCCAACGCTCTCGCCAATATACTATCGGATCTCTGTTGATCGGTGTCTTAATTATAATAAAAACAAAAAATGCACCTTAGTAATTATTGATCTAAAATCTTTGAAATCTAAAGGTCGAATGATTAAACTGACTCAGAATTTTCTTCCGTACATAAATAATCCATATTTGCAAAAGAAAGAAATTGAAAAAAAAAGAATCTTCAAATTAGAAGAGAATATACATGGAAGATTTTCGTTCCGGCCGGGACTCGAACCCAGTACCACGCGCTTGGAACCCAACGGTCTAGCCATTAGGCTATCGGAGCTTTGTCGATGGAAGTCTTAAATATAATAAAAACAAAAAATGCACCTTGGTAATTATTGATTCAAACACTTTGAAATTTACAGGTCGAATAATTAAACTGACTCAGAATTTTTCTCCCTACATAAATAATCAATATTCGCAAAAGAGAAAAATTAAAAAAAAAAGAAGAAGAAATTTCAAATTAGAAACTAAAAGTATACATTGAAGATTTTCGTTCAGGCTGGGACTCGAACCCAGGGCCACTCGCTTGGAAGCCTAACACTCTAGCCATTAGTCTATGGGAGCTCTGTCGGTGGGAGTTTTAAATATAATAAAAACAAAAAATGCACCTTGGTAATTGTTTATTTAAACACTTTGAAATCTTCGTGTCGAAAAATTAAACTGACTCAGAATTTTCTTCCCTACATAAATAATCAATAATTGCAAAGGAAAGAAATTGAAAAAAAAAAGAATTTTCAAATTAGAAAAGAAATATATACATTGAAGATATTCTCTCCGGCTGGGACTCGAACCCAGGCCACTCGCTTGGAAGACCAGCGGTCTAGCCATTAGGCTATCGGAGTTCTGTCGAGCGGAGTCTTACTGCCTGACTGATACTGCCTGACTGACAGACTGACTCACTGACTGACTGATACTGACTGACTGACTCACTGACTGACCGAGACTGACTGACTAACTGCCTGACTGACTGAGACTGGACTGACTGACTGACTGACTGACTAACTGACTGACTGAGACTGACTGACTGACTGCTTGACTCTCTGACTGGCTATTTCACTGACTGACTGAATGACTAAATGACTGACTGACACTGACTGACTGACTGCTTGACTACCTGACTGACTGCTTGACTGACTAACTGACTGGACAGGACTGACCGACTGACTGACTGACAGACTGACTGAATAAGGATGACTGACAGACTGACTGAATAAGGCTGACTGACTGACTGACTGACAGACTGACTGAATAAGGCTGACCGACTGACTGGCTGCCTGACTGACTGACTGACTGAATGACTGACTGACTGACTGACCGAGACTGACTGACTGACTGACTGAGACTGGACTGGACTGACTGACTGACTGACTGACTGACTAACTGACTGACTGAGACTGACTGACTGACTGCTTGACTCTCTGACTGGCTATTTCACTGACTGACTGAATGACTAAATGACTGACTGACACTGACTGACTGACTGCTTGACTACCTGACTGACTGCTTGACTGACTAACTGACTGGACAGGACTGACCGACTGACTGACTGACAGACTGACTGAATAAGGCTGACTGACTGACTGACTGACAGACTGACTGAATAAGGCTGACCGACTGACTGACTGCCTGACTGACTGACTGACTGACTGACTGACTGACCGAGACTGACTGACTGACTGACTGAGACTGGACTGGACTGACTGACTGACTGACTGACTGAGACTGACTGACTGCTTTAGTGACTAACTGACTGCACAGGACTGACCGACTGACTGACTGACTGACTGCCTGACTGACTGACTGACTGAATGACTGACTGACTGAGACTAAATGACTGACTGCTTGACTGACTGGCTGAAGGACTAACTGACTGACTGAGTGACTGACTGACTGGACTGACTGACTGAGACTGAATGACTGAGTGCTTGACTGATTGACTGTCAGACTGACTGACTGACTTCGCAAAAGGGAAAAATAAAAAAAAAAGAATTATAAAATTAGAAAAAAATATTTGCATTTAAGATTTCCTTTCCGGCTGGGATTTGAACCCAGGGCGACACTCATGGAAGCCCAACGCTCTCGCCAATATACTATCGGATCTCTGTTGATCGGTGTCTTAATTATAATAAAAACAAAAAATGCACCTTAGTAATTATTGATCTAAAATCTTTGAAATCTAAAGGTCGAATGATTAAACTGACTCAGAATTTTCTTCCGTACATAAATAATCCATATTTGCAAAAGAAAGAAATTGAAAAAAAAAAGAATCTTCAAATTAGAAGAGAAATATATACATGGAAGATTTTTGTTCCGGCCGGGACTCGAACCCAGTACCACGCGCTTGGAACCCAACGGTCTAGCCATTAGGCTATCGTAGCTCTGTCGATGGAAGTCTTAAATATAATAAAAACAAAAAATGCACCTTGGTAATTATTGATTCAAACACTTTGAAATTTACAGGTCGAGTAATTAAACTGACTCAGAATTTTTCTCCCTACATAAATAATCAATATTCGCAAAAGAGAAAAATTAAAAAAAAAGAAGAAGAAATTTCAAATTAGAAACTAAAAGTATACATTGAAGATTTTCGTTCAGGCTGGGACTCGAACCCAGGGCCACTCGCTTGGAAGCCTAACACTCTAGCCATTAGTCTATGGGAGCTCTGTCGGTGGGAGTTTTAAATATAATAAAAACAAAAAATGCACCTTGGTAATTGTTTATTTAAACACTTTGAAATCTTCGTGTCGAAAAATTAAACTGACTCAGAATTTTCTTCCCTACATAAATAATCAATAATTGCAAAGGAAAGAATTTGAAAAAAAAAAAGAATTTTCAAATTAGAAAAGAAATATATACATTGAAGATATTCGCTCCGGCTGGGACTCGAACCCAGGCCACTCGCTTGGAAGACCAGCGGTCTAGCCATTAGGCTATCGGAGTTCTGTCGACCGGAGTCTTACTGCCTGACTGATACTGCCTGACTGACAGACTGACTCACTGACTGACTGATACTGACTGACTGACTCACTGACTGACCGAGACTGACTGACTAACTGCCTGACTGACTGAGACTGGACTGACTGACTGACTGACTGACTGACTGACTAACTGACTGACTGAGACTGACTGACTGACTGCTTGACTCTCTGACTGGCTATTTCACTGACTGACTGAATGACTAAATGACTGACTGACACTGACTGACTGACTGCTTGACTACCTGACTGACTGCTTGACTGACTAACTGACTGGACAGGACTGACCGACTGACTGACTGACAGACTGACTGAATAAGGATGACTGACAGACTGACTGAATAAGGCTGACTGACTGACTGACAGACTGACTGAATAAGGCTGACCGACTGACTGACTGCCTGACTGACTGACTGACTGACTGACTGACTGACCGAGACTGACTGACTGACTGACTGAGACTGGACTGGACTGACTGACTGACTGACTAACTGAGACTGACTGACTGCTTTAGTGACTAACTGACTGCACAGGACTGACCGACTGACTGACTGACTGACTGCCTGACTGACTGACTGACTGAATGACTGACTGACTGAGACTAAATGACTGACTGCTTGACTGACTGGCTGAAGGACTAACTGACTGACTGAGTGACTGACTGACTGGACTGACTGACTGAGACTGAATGACTGAGTGCTTGACTGATTGACTGTCAGACTGACTGACTGACTTCGCAAAAGGTAAAAATAAAAAAAAAGAATTATAAAATTAGAAAAAAATATTTGCATTTAAGATTTCCTTTCCGGCCGGGACTCGAACCCAGTACCACGCGCTAGGAACCCAACGGTCTAGCCATTAGGCTATCGGAGCTCTGTCGGTGGAAGTCTTAAATATAATAAAAACAAAAAATGCACCTTGGTAATTATTGATTCAAACACTTTGAAATTTACAGGTCGAATAATTAAACTGACTCAGAATTTTTCTCCCTACATAAATAATCAATATTCGCAAAAGAGAAAAATTAAAAAAAAAAGAAGAAGAAATTTCAAATTAGAAACTAAAAGTATACATTGAAGATTTTCGTTCAGGCTGGGACTCGAACCCAGGGCCACTCGCTTGGAAGCCTAACACTCTAGCCATTAGTCTATGGGATCTCTGTCGGTGGGAGTTTTAAATATAATAAAAACAAAAAATGCACCTTGGTAATTGTTTATTTAAACACTTTGAAATCTTCGTGTCGAAAAATTAAACTGACTCAGAATTTTCTTCCCTACATAAATAATCAATAATTGCAAAGGAAAGAAATTGAAAAAAAAAAGAATTTTCAAATTAGAAAAGAAATATATACATTGAAGATATTCGCTCCGGCTGATACTCGAACCCAGGCCACTCGCTTGGAAGACCAGCGGTCTAGCCATTAGGCTATCGGAGTTCTGTCGAGCGGAGTCTTACTGCCTGACTGATACTGCCTGACTGACAGACTGACTCACTGACTGACTGACTCACTGACTGACCGAGACTGACTGACTAACTGCCTGACTGACTGAGACTGGACTGACTGACTGACTGACTGACTGACTGACTAACTGACTGACTGAGACTGACTGACTGACTGCTTGACTCTCTGACTGGCTATTTCACTGACTGACTGAATGACTAAATGACTGACTGACACTGACTGACTGACTGCTTGACTACCTGACTGACTGCTTGACTGACTAACTGACTGGACAGGACTGACCGACTGACTGACTGACAGACTGACTGAATAAGGATGACTGACAGACTGACTGAATAAGGCTGACTGACTGACTGACTGACAGACTGACTGAATAAGGCTGACCGACTGACTGACTGCCTGACTGACTGACTGACTGAATGACTGACTGACTGACTGACCGAGACTGACTGACTGACTGACTGAGTCTGGACTGGACTGACTGACTGACTGACTGACTGAGACTGACTGACTGCTTTAGTGACTAACTGACTGCACAGGACTGACCGACTGACTGACTGACTGACTGCCTGACTGACTGACTGACTGAATGACTGACTGACTGAGACTAAATGACTGACTGCTTGACTGACTGGCTGAAGGACTAACTGACTGACTGAGTGACTGACTGACTGGACTGACTGACTGAGACTGAATGACTGAGTGCTTGACTGATTGACTGTCAGACTGACTGACTGACTTCGCAAAAGGGAAAAATAAAAAAAAAGAATTATAAAATTAGAAAAAAATATTTGCATTTAAGATTTCCTTTCCGGCTGGGATTTGAACCCAGGGCGACACTCATGGAAGCCCAACGCTCTCGCCAATATACTATCGGATCTCTGTTGATCGGTGTCTTAATTATAATAAAAACAAAAAATGCACCTTAGTAATTATTGATCTAAAATCTTTGAAATCTAAAGGTCGAATGATTAAACTGACTCAGAATTTTCTTCCGTACATAAATAATCCATATTTGCAAAAGAAAGAAATTGAAAAAAAAAGAATCTTCAAATTAGAAGAGAATATACATGGAAGATTTTCGTTCCGGCCGGGACTCGAACCCAGTACCACGCGCTTGGAACCCAACGGTCTAGCCATTAGGCTATCGGAGCTTTGTCGATGGAAGTCTTAAATATAATAAAAACAAAAAATGCACCTTGGTAATTATTGATTCAAACACTTTGAAATTTACAGGTCGAATAATTAAACTGACTCAGAATTTTTCTCCCTACATAAATAATCAATATTCGCAAAAGAGAAAAATTAAAAAAAAAAGAAGAAGAAATTTCAAATTAGAAACTAAAAGTATACATTGAAGATTTTCGTTCAGGCTGGGACTCGAACCCAGGGCCACTCGCTTGGAAGCCTAACACTCTAGCCATTAGTCTATGGGAGCTCTGTCGGTGGGAGTTTTAAATATAATAAAAACAAAAAATGCACCTTGGTAATTGTTTATTTAAACACTTTGAAATCTTCGTGTCGAAAAATTAAACTGACTCAGAATTTTCTTCCCTACATAAATAATCAATAATTGCAAAGGAAAGAAATTGAAAAAAAAAAGAATTTTCAAATTAGAAAAGAAATATATACATTGAAGATATTCGCTCCGGCTGGGACTCGAACCCAGGCCACTCGCTTGGAAGACCAGCGGTCTAGCCATTAGGCTATCGGAGTTCTGTCGAGCGGAGTCTTACTGCCTGACTGATACTGCCTGACTGACAGACTGACTCACTGACTGACTGATACTGACTGACTGACTCACTGACTGACCGAGACTGACTGACTAACTGCCTGACTGACTGAGACTGGACTGACTGACTGACTGACTGACTAACTGACTGACTGAGACTGACTGACTGACTGCTTGACTCTCTGACTGGCTATTTCACTGACTGACTGAATGACTAAATGACTGACTGACACTGACTGACTGACTGCTTGACTACCTGACTGACTGCTTGACTGACTAACTGACTGGACAGGACTGACCGACTGACTGACTGACAGACTGACTGAATAAGGATGACTGACAGACTGACTGAATAAGGCTGACTGACTGACTGACTGACAGACTGACTGAATAAGGCTGACCGACTGACTGGCTGCCTGACTGACTGACTGACTGAATGACTGACTGACTGACTGACCGAGACTGACTGACTGACTGACTGAGACTGGACTGGACTGACTGACTGACTGACTGACTGACTAACTGACTGACTGAGACTGACTGACTGACTGCTTGACTCTCTGACTGGCTATTTCACTGACTGACTGAATGACTAAATGACTGACTGACACTGACTGACTGACTGCTTGACTACCTGACTGACTGCTTGACTGACTAACTGACTGGACAGGACTGACCGACTGACTGACTGACAGACTGACTGAATAAGGCTGACTGACTGACTGACTGACAGACTGACTGAATAAGGCTGACCGACTGACTGACTGCCTGACTGACTGACTGACTGACTGACTGACTGACCGAGACTGACTGACTGACTGACTGAGACTGGACTGGACTGACTGACTGACTGACTGACTGAGACTGACTGACTGCTTTAGTGACTAACTGACTGCACAGGACTGACCGACTGACTGACTGACTGACTGCCTGACTGACTGACTGACTGAATGACTGACTGACTGAGACTAAATGACTGACTGCTTGACTGACTGGCTGAAGGACTAACTGACTGACTGAGTGACTGACTGACTGGACTGACTGACTGAGACTGAATGACTGAGTGCTTGACTGATTGACTGTCAGACTGACTGACTGACTTCGCAAAAGGGAAAAATAAAAAAAAAAGAATTATAAAATTAGAAAAAAATATTTGCATTTAAGATTTCCTTTCCGGCTGGGATTTGAACCCAGGGCGACACTCATGGAAGCCCAACGCTCTCGCCAATATACTATCGGATCTCTGTTGATCGGTGTCTTAATTATAATAAAAACAAAAAAATGCACCTTAGTAATTATTGATCTAAAATCTTTGAAATCTAAAGGTCGAATGATTAAACTGACTCAGAATTTTCTTCCGTACATAAATAATCCATATTTGCAAAAGAAAGAAATTGAAAAAAAAAAGAATCTTCAAATTAGAAGAGAAATATATACATGGAAGATTTTTGTTCCGGCCGGGACTCGAACCCAGTACCACGCGCTTGGAACCCAACGGTCTAGCCATTAGGCTATCGGAGCTCTGTCGATGGAAGTCTTAAATATAATAAAAACAAAAAATGCACCTTGGTAATTATTGATTCAAACACTTTGAAATTTACAGGTCGAGTAATTAAACTGACTCAGAATTTTTCTCCCTACATAAATAATCAATATTCGCAAAAGAGAAAAATTAAAAAAAAAGAAGAAGAAATTTCAAATTAGAAACTAAAAGTATACATTGAAGATTTTCGTTCAGGCTGGGACTCGAACCCAGGGCCACTCGCTTGGAAGCCTAACACTCTAGCCATTAGTCTATGGGAGCTCTGTCGGTGGGAGTTTTAAATATAATAAAAACAAAAAATGCACCTTGGTAATTGTTTATTTAAACACTTTGAAATCTTCGTGTCGAAAAATTAAACTGACTCAGAATTTTCTTCCCTACATAAATAATCAATAATTGCAAAGGAAAGAATTTGAAAAAAAAAAAGAATTTTCAAATTAGAAAAGAAATATATACATTGAAGATATTCGCTCCGGCTGGGACTCGAACCCAGGCCACTCGCTTGGAAGACCAGCGGTCTAGCCATTAGGCTATCGGAGTTCTGTCGACCGGAGTCTTACTGCCTGACTGATACTGCCTGACTGACAGACTGACTCACTGACTGACTGATACTGACTGACTGACTCACTGACTGACCGAGACTGACTGACTAACTGCCTGACTGACTGAGACTGGACTGACTGACTGACTGACTGACTGACTGACTAACTGACTGACTGAGACTGACTGACTGACTGCTTGACTCTCTGACTGGCTATTTCACTGACTGACTGAATGACTAAATGACTGACTGACACTGACTGACTGACTGCTTGACTACCTGACTGACTGCTTGACTGACTAACTGACTGGACAGGACTGACCGACTGACTGACTGACAGACTGACTGAATAAGGATGACTGACAGACTGACTGAATAAGGCTGACTGACTGACTGACAGACTGACTGAATAAGGCTGACCGACTGACTGACTGCCTGACTGACTGACTGACTGACTGACTGACTGACCGAGACTGACTGACTGACTGACTGAGACTGGACTGGACTGACTGACTGACTGACTGACTGAGACTGACTGACTGCTTTAGTGACTAACTGACTGCACAGGACTGACCGACTGACTGACTGACTGACTGCCTGACTGACTGACTGACTGAATGACTGACTGACTGAGACTAAATGACTGACTGCTTGACTGACTGGCTGAAGGACTAACTGACTGACTGAGTGACTGACTGACTGGACTGACTGACTGAGACTGAATGACTGAGTGCTTGACTGATTGACTGTCAGACTGACTGACTGACTTCGCAAAAGGGAAAAATAAAAAAAAAAGAATTATAAAATTAGAAAAAAATATTTGCATTTAAGATTTCCTTTCCGGCCGGGACTCGAACCCAGTACCACGCGCTAGGAACCCAACGGTCTAGCCATTAGGCTATCGGAGCTCTGTCGATGGAAGTCTTAAATATAATAAAAACAAAAAATGCACCTTGGTAATTATTGATTCAAACACTTTGAAATTTACAGGTCGAATAATTAAACTGACTCAGAATTTTTCTCCCTACATAAATAATCAATATTCGCAAAAGAGAAAAATTAAAAAAAAAAGAAGAAGAAATTTCAAATTAGAAACTAAAAGTATACATTGAAGATTTTCGTTCAGGCTGGGACTCGAACCCAGGGCCACTCGCTTGGAAGCCTAACACTCTAGCCATTAGTCTATGGGAGCTCTGTCGGTGGGAGTTTTAAATATAATAAAAACAAAAAATGCACCTTGGTAATTGTTTATTTAAACACTTTGAAATCTTCGTGTCGAAAAATTAAACTGACTCAGAATTTTCTTCCCTACATAAATAATCAATACTTGCAAAGGAAAGAAATTGAAAAAAAAAGAATTTTCAAATTAGAAAAGAAATATATACATTGAAGATATTCGCTCCGGCTGGGACTCGAACCCAGGCCACTCGCTTGGAAGACCAGCGGTCTAGCCATTAGGCTATCGGAGTTCTGTCGAGCGGAGTCTTACTGCCTGACTGATACTGCCTGACTGACAGACTGACTCACTGACTGACTGATACTGACTGACTGACTCACTGACTGACCGAGACTGACTGACTAACTGCCTGACTGACTGAGACTGGACTGACTGACTGACTGACTGACTGACTGACTAACTGACTGACTGAGACTGACTGACTGACTGCTTGACTCTCTGACTGGCTATTTCACTGACTGACTGAATGACTAAATGACTGACTGACACTGACTGACTGACTGCTTGACTACCTGACTGACTGTTTGACTGACTAACTGACTGGACAGGACTGACCGACTGACTGACTGACAGACTGACTGAATAAGGATGACTGACAGACTGACTGAATAAGGCTGACTGACTGACTGACTGACAGACTGACTGAATAAGGCTGACCGACTGACTGACTGCCTGACTGACTGACTGACTGAATGACTGACTGACTGACTGACCGCGACTGACTGACTGACTGACTGAGACTGGACTGGACTGACTGACTGACTGACTGACTGAGACTGACTGACTGCTTTAGTGACTAACTGACTGCACAGGACTGACCGACTGACTGACTGACTGACTGCCTGACTGACTGACTGACTGAATGACTGACTGACTGAGACTAAATGACTGACTGCTTGACTGACTGGCTGAAGGACTAACTGACTGACTGAGTGACTGACTGACTGGACTGACTGACTGAGACTGAATGACTGAGTGCTTGACTGATTGACTGTCAGACTGACTGACTGACTTCGCAAAAGGGAAAAATAAAAAAAAAAGAATTATAAAATTAGAAAAAAATATTTGCATTTAAGATTTCCTTTCCGGCTGGGATTTGAACCCAGGGCGACACTCATGGAAGCCCAACGCTCTCGCCAATATACTATCGGATCTCTGTTGATCGGTGTCTTAATTATAATAAAAACAAAAAATGCACCTTAGTAATTATTGATCTAAAATCTTTGAAATCTAAAGGTCGAATGATTAAACTGACTCAGAATTTTCTTCCGTACATAAATAATCCATATTTGCAAAAGAAAGAAATTGAAAAAAAAAAGAATCTTCAAATTAGAAGAGAAATATATACATGGAAGATTTTCGTTCCGGCCGGGACTCGAACCCAGTACCACGCGCTTGGAACCCAACGGTCTAGCCATTAGGCTATCGGAGCTCTGTCGATGGAAGTCTTAAATATAATAAAAACAAAAAATGCACCTTGGTAATTATTGATTCAAACACTTTGAAATTTACAGGTCGAATAACTAAACTGACTCAGATTTTTTCTCCCTACATAAATAATCAATATTCGCAAAAGAGAAAAATAAAAAAAAAGAAGAAGAAATTTCAAATTAGAAACTAAAAGTATACATTGAAGATTTTCGTTCAGGCTGGGACTCGAACCCAGGGCCACTCGCTTGGAAGCCTAACACTCTAGCCATTAGTCTATGGGAGCTCTGTCGGTGGGAGTTTTAAATAAAATAAAAACAAAAAATGCACCTTGGTAATTGTTTATTTAAACACTTTGAAATCTTTGTGTCGAAAAATTAAACTGACTCAGAATTTTCTTCCCTACATAAATAATCAATAATTGCAAAGGAAAGAAATTGAAAAAAAAAGAATTTTCAAATTAGAAAAGAAATATATACATTGAAGATATTCGCTCCGGCTGGGACTCGAACCCAGGCCACTCGCTTGGAAGACCAGCGGTCTAGCCATTAGGCTATCGGAGTTCTGTCGAGCGGAGTCTTACTGCCTGACTGATACTGCCTGACTGACAGACTGACTCACTGACTGACTGATACTGACTGACTGACTCACTGACTGACCGAGACTGACTGACTAACTGCCTGACTGACTGAGACTGGACTGACTGACTGACTGACTGACTGATTGACTAACTGACTGACTGAGACTGACTGACTGACTGCTTGACTCTCTGACTGGCTATTTCACTGACTGACTGAATGACTAAATGACTGACTGACACTGACTGACTGACTGCTTGACTACCTGACTGACTGCTTGACTGACTAACTGACTGGACAGGACTGACCGACTGACTGACTGACAGACTGACTGAATAAGGATGACTGACAGACTGACTGAATAAGGCTGACTGACTGACTGACAGACTGACTGAATAAGGCTGACCGACTGCCTGACTGACTGACTGACTGAATGACTGACTGACTGACTGACCGAGACTGACTGACTGACTGACTGACTGACTGAGACTGACTGACTGCTTTAGTGACTAACTGACTGCACAGGACTGACCGACTGACTGAATGACTGACTGCCTGACTGACTGACTGACTGAATGACTGACTGACTGAGACTAAATGACTGACTGCTTGACTGACTGGATGAAGGACTAACTGACTGACTGAGTGACTGACTGACTGGACTGACTGACTGAGACTGAATGACTGAGACTGAATGACTGAGTGCTTGACTGATTGACTGTCAGACTGACTGACTGACTTCGCAAAAGGGAAAAATAAAAAAAAAAGAATTATAAAATTAGAAAAAAATATTTGCATTTAAGATTTCCTTTCCGGCTGGGATTTGAACCCAGGGCGACACTCATGGAAGCCCAACGCTCTCGCCAATATACTATCGGATCTCTGTTGATCGGTGTCTTAATTATAATAAAAACAAAAAATGCACCTTAGTAATTATTGATCTAAAATCTTTGAAATCTAAAGGTCGAATGATTAAACTGACTCAGAATTTTCTTCCGTACATAAATAATCCATATTTGCAAAAGAAAGAAATTGAAAAAAAAAAGAATCTTCAAATTAGAAGAGAAATATATACATGGAAGATTTTTGTTCCGGCCGGGACTCGAACCCAGTACCACGCGCTTGGAACCCAACGGTCTAGCCATTAGGCTATCGGAGCTCTGTCGATGGAAGTCTTAAATATAATAAAAACAAAAAATGCACCTTGGTAATTATTGATTCAAACACTTTGAAATTTACAGGTCGAGTAATTAAACTGACTCAGAATTTTTCTCCCTACATAAATAATCAATATTCGCAAAAGAGAAAAATTAAAAAAAAAGAAGAAGAAATTTCAAATTAGAAACTAAAAGTATACATTGAAGATTTTCGTTCAGGCTGGGACTCGAACCCAGGGCCACTCGCTTGGAAGCCTAACACTCTAGCCATTAGTCTATGGGAGCTCTGTCGGTGGGAGTTTTAAATATAATAAAAACAAAAAATGCACCTTGGTAATTGTTTATTTAAACACTTTGAAATCTTTGTGTCGAAAAATTAAACTGACTCAGAATTTTCTTCCCTACATAAATAATCAATAATTGCAAAGGAAAGAAATTGAAAAAAAAAAGAATTTTCAAATTAGAAAAGAAATATATACATTGAAGATATTCGCTCCGGCTGGGACTCGAACCCAGGCCACTCGCTTGGAAGACCAGCGGTCTAGCCATTAGGCTATCGGAGTTCTGTCGACCGTAGTCTTACTGCCTGACTGATACTGCCTGACTGACAGACTGACTCACTGACTGACTGATACTGACTGACTGACTCACTGACTGACCGAGACTGACTGACTAACTGCCTGACTGACTGAGACTGGACTGACTGACTGACTGACTGACTGACTGACTAACTGACTGACTGAGACTGACTGACTGACTGCTTGACTCTCTGACTGGCTATTTCACTGACTGACTGAATGACTAAATGACTGACTGACACTGACTGACTGACTGCTTGACTACCTGACTGACTGCTTGACTGACTAACTGACTGGACAGGACTGACCGACTGACTGACTGACAGACTGACTGAATAAGGATGACTGACAGACTGACTGAATAAGGCTGACTGACTGACTGACAGACTGACTGAATAAGGCTGACCGACTGACTGACTGCCTGACTGACTGACTGACTGACTGACTGACTGACCGAGACTGACTGACTGACTGACTGAGACTGGACTGGACTGACCGACTGACTGACTGACTGAGACTGACTGACTGCTTTAGTGACTGAATGACTGACTGACTGAGACTAAATGACTGACTGCTTGACTGACTGGCTGAAGGACTAACTGACTGACTGAGTGACTGACTGACTGGACTGACTGACTGAGACTGAATGACTGAGTGCTTGACTGATTGACTGTCAGACTGACTGACTGACTTCGCAAAAGGGAAAAATAAAAAAAAAAGAATTATAAAATTAGAAAAAAATATTTGCATTTAAGATTTCCTTTCCGGCCGGGACTCGAACCCAGTACCACGCGCTAGGAACCCAACGGTCTAGCCATTAGGCTATCGGAGCTCTGTCGATGGAAGTCTTAAATATAATAAAAACAAAAAATGCACCTTGGTAATTATTGATTCAAACACTTTGAAATTTACAGGTCGAATAATTAAACTGACTCAGAATTTTTCTCCCTACATAAATAATCAATATTCGCAAAAGAGAAAAATTAAAAAAAAAAGAAGAAGAAATTTCAAATTAGAAACTAAAAGTATACATTGAAGATTTTCGTTCAGGCTGGGACTCGAACCCAGGGCCACTCGCTTGGAAGCCTAACACTCTAGCCATTAGTCTATGGGAGCTCTGTCGGTGGGAGTTTTAAATATAATAAAAACAAAAAATGCACCTTGGTAATTGTTTATTTAAACACTTTGAAATCTTCGTGTCGAAAAATTAAACTGACTCAGAATTTTCTTCCCTACATAAATAATCAATAATTGCAAAGGAAAGAAATTGAAAAAAAAAAGAATTTTCAAATTAGAAAAGAAATATATACATTGAAGATATTCGCTCCGGCTGGGACTCGAACCAAGGCCACTCGCTTGGAAGACCAGCGGTCTAGCCATTAGGCTATCGGAGTTCTGTCGAGCGGAGTCTTACTGCCTGACTGATACTGCCTGACTGACAGACTGACTCACTGACTGACTGATACTGACTGACTGACTCACTGACTGACCGAGACTGACTGACTAACTGCCTGACTGACTGAGACTGGACTGACTGACTGACTGACTGACTGACTGACTAACTGACTGACTGAGACTGACTGACTGACTGCTTGACTCTCTAACTGGCTATTTCACTGACTGACTGAATGACTAAATGACTGACTGACACTGACTGACTGACTGCTTGACTACCTGACTGACTGCTTGACTGACTAACTGACTGGACAGGACTGACCGACTGACTGACTGACAGACTGACTGAATAAGGATGACTGACAGACTGACTGAATAAGGCTGACTGACTGACTGACTGACAGACTGACTGAATAAGGCTGACCGACTGACTGACTGCCTGACTGACTGACTGACTGAATGACTGACTGACTGACTGACCGAGACTGACTGACTGACTGACTGAGACTGGACTGGACTGACTGACTGACTGACTGACTGAGACTGACTGACTGCTTTAGTGACTAACTGACTGCACAGGACTGACCGACTGACTGACTGACTGACGGCCTGACTGACTGACTGACTGAATGACTGACTGACTGAGACTAAATGACTGACTGCTTGACTGACTGGCTGAAGGACTAACTGACTGACTGAGTGACTGACTGACTGGACTGACTGACTGAGACTGAATGACTGAGTGCTTGACTGATTGACTGTCAGACTGACTGACTGACTTCGCAAAAGGGAAAAATAAAAAAAAAAGAATTATAAAATTAGAAAAAAATATTTGCATTTAAGATTTCCTTTCCGGCCGGGACTCGAACCCAGTACCACGCGCTAGGAACCCAACGGTGTAGCCATTAGGCTATCGGAGCTCTGTCGATGGAAGTCTTAAATATAATAAAAACAAAAAATGCACCTTGGTAATTGTTTATTTAAACACTTTGAAATCTTCGTGTCGAAAAATTAAACTGAGTCAGAATTTTCTTCCCTACATAAATAATCAATAATTGCAAAGGAAAGAAATTGAAAAAAAAAAGAATTTTCAAATTAGAAAAGAAATATATACATTGAAGATATTCGCTCCGGCTGGGACTCGAACCAAGGCCACTCGCTTGGAAGACCAGCGGTCTAGCCATTAGGCTATCGGAGTTCTGTCGACCGGAGTCTTACTGCCTGACTGATACTGCCTGACTGACAGACTGACTCACTGACTGACTGATACTGACTGACTGACTCACTGACTGACCGAGACTGACTGACTAACTGCCTGACTGACTGAGACTGGACTGACTGACTGACTGACTGACTGACTGACTAACTGACTGACTGAGACTGACTGACTGACTGCTTGACTCTCTGACTGGCTATTTCACTGACTGACTGAATGACTAAATGACTGACTGACACTGACTGACTGACTGCTTGACTACCTGACTGACTGTTTGACTGACTAACTGACTGGACAGGACTGACCGACTGACTGACTGACAGACTGACTGAATAAGGATGACTGACAGACTGACTGAATAAGGCTGACTGACTGACTGACTGACAGACTGACTGAATAAGGCTGACCGACTGACTGACTGCCTGACTGACTGACTGACTGAATGACTGACTGACTGACTGACCGCGACTGACTGACTGACTGACTGAGACTGGACTGGACTGACTGACTGACTGACTGACTGAGACTGACTGACTGCTTTAGTGACTAACTGACTGCACAGGACTGACCGACTGACTGACTGACTGACTGCCTGACTGACTGAATGACTGACTGACTGAGACTAAATGACTGACTGCTTGACTGACTGGCTGAAGGACTAACTGACTGACTGAGTGACTGACTGACTGGACTGACTGACTGAGACTGAATGACTGAGTGCTTGACTGATTGACTGTCAGACTGACTGACTGACTTCGCAAAAGGGAAAAATAAAAAAAAAGAATTATAAAATTAGAAAAAAATATTTGCATTTAAGATTTCCTTTCCGGCTGGGATTTGAACCCAGGGCGACACTCATGGAAGCCCAACGCTCTCGCCAATATACTATCGGATCTCTGTTGATCGGTGTCTTAATTATAATAAAAACAAAAAATGCACCTTAGTAATTATTGATCTAAAATCTTTGAAATCTAAAGGTCGAATGATTAAACTGACTCAGAATTTTCTTCCGTACATAAATAATCCATATTTGCAAAAGAAAGAAATTGAAAAAAAAAAGAATCTTCAAATTAGAAGAGAAATATATACATGGAAGATTTTCGTTCCGGCCGGGACTCGAACCCAGTACCACGCGCTTGGAACCCAACGGTCTAGCCATTAGGCTATCGGAGCTCTGTCGATGGAAGTCTTAAATATAATAAAAACAAAAAATGCACCTTGGTAATTATTGATTCAAACACTTTGAAATTTACAGGTCGAATAACTAAACTGACTCAGATTTTTTCTCCCTACATAAATAATCAATATTCGCAAAAGAGAAAAATAAAAAAAAAGAAGAAGAAATTTCAAATTAGAAACTAAAAGTATACATTGAAGATTTTCGTTCAGGCTGTGACTCGAACCCAGGGCCACTCGCTTGGAAGCCTAACACTCTAGCCATTAGTCTATGGGAGCTCTGTCGGTGGGAGTTTTAAATATAATAAAAACAAAAAATGCACCTTGGTAATTGTTTATTTAAACACTTTGAAATCTTCGTGTCGAAAAATTAAACTGACTCAGAATTTTCTTCCCTACATAAATAATCAATAATTGCAAAGGAAAGAAATTGAAAAAAAAAGAATTTTCAAATTAGAAAAGAAATATATACATTGAAGATATTCGCTCCGGCTGGGACTCGAACCCAGGCCACTCGCTTGGAAGACCAGCGGTCTAGCCATTAGGCTATCGGAGTTCTGTCGAGCGGAGTCTTACTGCCTGACTGATACTGCCTGACTGACAGACTGACTCACTGACTGACTGATACTGACTGACTGACTCACTGACTGACCGAGACTGACTGACTAACTGCCTGACTGACTGAGACTGGACTGACTGACTGACTGACTGACTGATTGACTAACTGACTGACTGAGACTGACTGACTGACTGCTTGACTCTCTGACTGGCTATTTCACTGACTGACTGAATGACTAAATGACTGACTGACACTGACTGACTGACTGCTTGACTACCTGACTGACTGCTTGACTGACTAACTGACTGGACAGGACTGACCGACTGACTGACTGACAGACTGACTGAATAAGGATGACTGACAGACTGACTGAATAAGGCTGACTGACTGACTGACAGACTGACTGAATAAGGCTGACCGACTGCCTGACTGACTGACTGACTGAATGACTGACTGACTGACTGACCGAGACTGACTGACTGACTGACTGACTGACTGAGACTGACTGACTGCTTTAGTGACTAACTGACTGCACAGGACTGACCGACTGACTGAATGACTGACTGCCTGACTGACTGACTGACTGAATGACTGACTGACTGAGACTAAATGACTGACTGCTTGACTGACTGGATGAAGGACTAACTGACTGACTGAGTGACTGACTGACTGGACTGACTGACTGAGACTGAATGACTGAGTGCTTGACTGATTGACTGTCAGACTGACTGACTGACTTCGCAAAAGGGAAAAATAAAAAAAAAAGAATTATAAAATTAGAAAAAAATATTTGCATTTAAGATTTCCTTTCCGGCTGGGATTTGAACCCAGGGCGACACTCATGGAAGCCCAACGCTCTCGCCAATATACTATCGGATCTCTGTTGATCGGTGTCTTAATTATAATAAAAACAAAAAATGCACCTTAGTAATTATTGATCTAAAATCTTTGAAATCTAAAGGTCGAATGATTAAACTGACTCAGAATTTTCTTCCGTACATAAATAATCCATATTTGCAAAAGAAAGAAATTGAAAAAAAAAGAATCTTCAAATTAGAAGAGAAATATATACATGGAAGATTTTCGTTCCGGCCGGGACTCGAACCCAGTACCACGCGCTTGGAACCCAACGGTCTAGCCATTAGGCTATCGGAGCTCTGTCGATGGAAGTCTTAAATATAATAAAAACAAAAAATGCACCTTGGTAATTATTGATTCAAACACTTTGAAATTTACAGGTCGAATAATTAAACTGACTCAGAATTTTTCTCCCTACATAAATAATCAATATTCGCAAAAGAGAAAAATTAAAAAAAAAAAAAAGAAGAAGAAATTTCAAATTAGAAACTAAAAGTATACATTGAAGATTTTCGTTCAGGGTGGGACTCGAACCCAGGGCCACTCGCTTGGAAGCCTAACACTCTAGCCATTAGTCTATGGGAGCTCTGTCGGTGGGAGTTTTAAATATAATAAAAACAAAAAATGCACCTTGGTAATTGTTTATTTAAACACTTTGAAATCTTCGTGTCGAAAAATTAAACTGACTCAGAATTTTCTTCCCTACATAAATAATCAATAATTGCAAAGGAAAGAAATTGAAAAAAAAAAGAATTTTCAAATTAGAAAAGAAATATATACATTGAAGATATTCGCTCCGGCTGGGACTCGAACCCAGGCCACTCGCTTGGAAGACCAGCGGTCTAGCCATTAGGCTATCGGAGTTCTGTCGAGCGGAGTCTTACTGCCTGACTGATACTGCCTGACTGACAGACTGACTCACTGACTGACTGATACTGACTGACTGACTCACTGACTGACCGAGACTGACTGACTAACTGCCTGACTGACTGAGACTGGACTGACTGACTGACTGACTGACTAACTGACTGACTGAGACTGACTGACTGACTGCTTGACTCTCTGACTGGCTATTTCACTGACTGACTGAATGACTAAATGACTGACTGACACTGACTGACTGACTGCTTGACTACCTGACTGACTGCTTGACTACCTGACTGACTGGACAGGACTGACCGACTGACTGACTGACAGACTGACTGAATAAGGATGACTGACAGACTGACTGACACTGACTGACTGACTGCTTGACTACCTGACTGACTGCTTGACTGACTAACTGACTGGACAGGACTGACCGACTGACTGACTGACAGACTGACTGATTAAGGATGACTGACAGACTGACTGAATAAGGCTGACTGACTGACTGACTGACAGACTGACTGAATAAGGCTGACCGACTGACTGACTGCCTGACTGACTGACTGACTGAATGACTGACTGACTGACTGACCGAGACTGACTGACTGACTGACTGAGACTGGACTGGACTGACTGACTGACTGACTGACTGAGACTGACTGCTTTAGTGACTAACTGACTTTACAGGACTGACCGACTGACTGACTGACTGACTGCCTGACTGACTGACTGACTGAATGACTGACTGACTGAGACTAAATGACTGACTGCTTGACTGACTGGCTGAAGGACTAACTGACTGACTGACTGACTGACTGGACTGACTGACTGAGACTGAATGACTGAGTGCTTGACTGATTGACTGTCAGACTGACTGACTGACTTCGCAAAAGGGAAAAATAAAAAAAAAGAATTATAAAAATAGAAAAAAATATTTGCATTTAAGATTTCCTTTCCGGCCGGGACTCGAACCCAGTACCACGCGCTAGGAACCCAACGGTCTAGCCATTAGGCTATCGGAGCTCTGTCGATGGAAGTCTTAAATATAATAAAAACAAAAAATGCACCTTGGTAATTATTGATTCAAACACTTTGAAATTTACAGGTCGAATAACTAAACTGACTCAGAATTTTTCTCCCTACATAAATAATCAATATTCGCAAAAGAGAAAAATAAAAAAAAAAGAAGAAGAAATTTCAAATTAGAAACTAAAAGTATACATTGAAGATTTTCGTTCAGGCTGGGACTCGAACCCAGGGCCACTCGCTTGGAAGCCTAACACTCTAGCCATTAGTCTATGGGAGCTCTGTCGGTGGGAGTTTTAAATATAATAAAAACAAAAAATGCACCTTGGTAATTGTTTATTTAAACACTTTGAAATCTTCGTGTCGAAAAATTAAACTGACTCAGAATTTTCTTCCCTACATAAATAATCAATAATTGCAAAGGAAAGAAATTGAAAAAAAAAGAATTTTCAAATTAGAAAAGAAATATATACATTGAAGATATTCGCTCCGGCTGGGACTCGAACCCAGGCCACTCGCTTGGAAGACCAGCGGTCTAGCCATTAGGCTATCGGAGTTCTGTCGAGCAGAGTCTTACTGCCTGACTGATACTGCCTGACTGACAGACTGACTCACTGACTGACTGATACTGACTGACTGACTCACTGACTGACCGAGACTGACTGACTAACTGCCTGACTGACTGAGACTGGACTGACTGACTGACTGACTGACTGATTGACTAACTGACTGACTGAGACTGACTGACTAACTGCTTGACTCTCTGACTGGCTATTTCACTGACTGACTGAATGACTAAATGACTGACTGACACTGACTGACTGACTGCTTGACTACCTGACTGACTGCTTGACTGACTAACTGACTGGACAGGACTGACCGACTGACTGACTGACTGACTGACAGACTGACTGAATAAGGATGACTGACAGACTGACTGAATAAGGCTGACTGACTGACTGACTGACAGACTGACTGAATAAGGCTGACCGACTGCCTGACTGACTGACTGACTGAATGACTGACTGACTGACTGACCGAGACTGACTGACTGACTGACTGACTGACTGAGACTGACTGACTGCTTTAGTGACTAACTGACTGCACAGGACTGACCGACTGACTGAATGACTGACTGCCTGACTGACTGACTGACTGACTGAATGACTGACTGACTGAGACTAAATGACTGACTGCTTGACTGACTGGATGAAGGACTAACTGACTGACTGAGTGACTGACTGACTGGACTGACTGACTGAGACTGAATGACTGAGTGCTTGACTGATTGACTGTCAGACTGACTGACTGACTTCGCAAAAGGGAAAAATAAAAAAAAAAGAATTATAAAATTAGAAAAAAATATTTGCATTTAAGATTTCCTTTCCGGCTGGGATTTGAACCCAGGGCGACACTCATGGAAGCCCAACGCTCTCGCCAATATACTATCGGATCTCTGTTGATCGGTGTCTTAATTATAATAAAAACAAAAAATGCACCTTAGTAATTATTGATCTAAAATCTTTGAAATCTAAAGGTCGAATGATTAAACTGACTCAGAATTTTCTTCCGTACATAAATAATCCATATTTGCAAAAGAAAGAAATTGAAAAAAAAAGAATTTTCAAATTAGAAAAGAAATATATACATTGAAGATATTCGCTCCGACTGGGACTCGAACCCAGGCCACTCGCTTGGAAGACCAGCGGTCTAGCCATTAGGCTATCGGAGTTCTGTCGAGCGGAGTCTTACTGCCTGACTGATACTGCCTGACTGACAGACTGACTCACTGACTGACTGATACTGACTGACTGACTCACTGACTGACCGAGACTGACTGACTAACTGCCTGACTGACTGAGACTGGACTGACTGACTGACTGACTGACTAACTGACTGACTGAGACTGACTGACTGACTGCTTGACTCTCTGACTGGCTATTTCACTGACTGACTGAATGACTAAATGACTGACTGACACTGACTGACTGACTGCTTGACTACCTGACTGACTAACTGACTGGACAGGACTGACCGACTGACTGACTGACAGACTGACTGAATAAGGATGACTGACAGACTGACTGAATAAGGCTGACTGACTGACTGACTGACAGACTGACTGAATAAGGCTGACCGACTGACTGACTGCCTGACTGACTGACTGACTGAATGACTGACTGACTGACTGACCGAGACTGACTGACTGAGACTGGACTGGACTGACTGACTGACTGACTGACTGAGACTGACTGACTGCTTTAGTGACTAACTGACTGCACAGGACTGACCGACTGACTGACTGACTGACTGCCTGACTGACTGACTGACTGAATGACTGACTGACTGAGACTAAATGACTGACTGCTTGACTGACTGGCTGAAGGACTAACTGACTGACTGAGTGACTGACTGACTGGACTGACTGACTGAGACTGAATGACTGAGTGCTTGACTGATTGACTGTCAGACTGACTGACTGACTTCGCAAAAGGGAAAAATAAAAAAAAAGAATTATAAAATTAGAAAAAAATATTTGCATTTAAGATTTCCTTTCCGGCTGGGATTTGAACCCAGGGCGACACTCATGGAAGCCCAACGCTCTCGCCAATATACTATCGGATCTCTGTTGATCGGTGTCTTAATTATAATAAAAACAAAAAATGCACCTTAGTAATTATTGATCTAAAATCTTTGAAATCTAAAGGTCGAATGATTAAACTGACTCAGAATTTTCTTCCGTACATAAATAATCCATATTTGCAAAAGAAAGAAATGGAAAAAAAAAAAGAATCTTCAAATTAGAAGAGAAATATATACATGGAAGCTTTTCGATCCGGCCGGGACTCGAACCCAGTACCACGCGCTTGGAACCCAACGGTCTAGCCATTAGGCTATCGGAGCTCTGTCGATGGAAGTCTTAAATATAATAAAAACAAAAAATGCACCTTGGTAATTATTGATTCAAACACTTTGAAATTTACAGGTCGAATAATTAAACTGACTCAGAATTTTTCTCCCTACATAAATAATCAATATTCGCAAAAGAGAAAAATTAAAAAAAAAGAAGAAGAAATTTCAAATTAGAAACTAAAAGTATACATTGAAGATTTTCGTTCAGGCTGGGACTCGAACCCAGGGCCACTCGCTTGGAAGCCTAACACTCTAGCCATTAGTCTATGGGAGCTCTGTCGGTGGGAGTTTTAAATATAATAAAAACAAAAAATGCACCTTGGTAATTGTTTATTTAAACACTTTGAAATCTTCGTGTCGAAAAATTAAACTGACTCAGAATTTTCTTCCCTACATAAATAATCAATAATTGCAAAGGAAAGAAATTGAAAAAAAAAAGAATTTTCAAATTAGAAAAGAAATATATACATTGAAGATATTCGCTCCGGCTGGGACTCGAACCCAGGCCACTCGCTTGGAAGACCAGTGGTCTAGCCATTAGGCTATCGGAGTTCTGTCGAGCGGAGTCTTACTGCCTGACTGATACTGCCTGACTGACAGACTGACTCACTGACTGACTGATACTGACTGACTGACTTACTGACTGACCGAGACTGACTGACTAACTGCCTGACTGACTGAGACTGGACTGACTGACTGACTGACTGACTGACTGACTAACTGACTGACTGAGACTGACTGACTGACTGCTTGACTCTCTGACTGGCTATTTCACTGACTGACTGAATGACTAAAATACTGACTGACACTGACTGACTGACTGCTTGACTACCTGACTGACTGCTTGACTGACTAACTGACTGGACAGGACTGACCGACTGACTGACTGACAGACTGACTGAATAAGGATGACTGACAGACTGACTGAATAAGGCTGACTGACTGACTGACTGACAGACTGACTGAATAAGGCTGACCGACTGACTGACTGCCTGACTGACTGACTGACTGAATGACTGACTGACTGACTGACCGAGACTGACTGACTGACTGACTGAGACTGGACTGGACTGACTGACTGACTGACTGACTGAGACTGACTGCTCTAGTGACTAACTGACTTTACAGGACTGACCGACTGACTGACTGACTGACTGCCTGACTGACTGACTGACTGAATGACTGACTGACTGAGACTAAATGACTGACTGCTTGACTACCTGACTGACTGCTTGACTGACTAACTGACTGGACAGGACTGACCGACTGACTGACTGACAGACTGACTGAATAAGGCTGACTGACTGACTGACTGACAGACTGACTGAATAAGGCTGACCGACTGACTGACTGCCTGACTGACTGACTGACTGAATGACTGACTGACTGACTGACCGAGACTGACTGACTGACTGACTGAGACTGGACTGGACTGACCGACTGACTGACTGACTGACTGACTGACTGAATGACTGACTGACTGAGACTAAATGACTGACTGCTTGACTGACTGGCTGAAGGACTAACTGACTGACTGAGTGACTGACTGACTGGACTGACTGACTGAGACTGAATGACTGAGTGCTTGACTGATTGACAGTCAGACTGACTGACTGACTTCGCAAAAGGGAAAAATAAAAAAAAAGAATTATAAAATTAGAAAAAAATATTTGCATTTAAGATTTCCTTTCCGGCTGGGATTTGAACCCAGGGCGACACTCATGGAAGCCCAACGCTCTCGCCAATATACTATCGGATCTCTGTTGATCAGTGTCTTAATTATAATAAAAACAAAAAATGCACCTTAGTAATTATTGATCTAAAATCTTTGAAATCTAAAGGTCGAATGATTAAACTGACTCAGAATTTTCTTCCGTACATAAATAATCCATATTTGCAAAAGAAAGAAATTAAAAAAAAAAGAATCTTCAAATTAGAAGAGAAATATAGACATGGAAGATTTTCGTTCCGGCCGGGACTCGAACCCAGTACCACGCGCTTGGAACCCAACGGTCTAGCCATTAGGCTATCGGAGCTCTGTCGATGGAAGTCTTAAATATAATAAAAACAGAAAATGCACCTTGGTAATTATTGATTCAAACACTTTGAAATTTACAGGTCGAATAATTAAACTGACTCAGAATTTTTCTCCCTACATAAATAATCAATATTCGCAAAAGAGAAAAATTAAAAAAAAAAGAAGAAGAAATTTCAAATTAGAAACTAAAAGTATACATTGAAGATTTTCGTTCAGGCTGGGACTCGAACCCAGGGCCACTCGCTTGGAAGCCTAACACTCTAGCTATTAGTCTATGGGAGCTCTGTCGGTGGGAGTTTTAAATATAATAAAAACAAAAAATGCACCTTGGTAATTGTTTATTTAAACACTTTGAAATCTTCGTGTCGAAAAATTAAACTGACTCAGAATTTTCTTCCCTACATAAATAATCAATAATTGCAAAGGAAAGAAATTGAAAAAAAAAAGAATTTTCAAATTAGAAAAGAAATATATACATTGAAGATATTCGCTCCGGCTGGGACTCGAACCCAGGCCACTCGCTTGGAAGACCAACGGTCTAGCCATTAGGCTATCGGAGTTCTGTCGAGCGGAGTCTTACTGCCTGACTGATACTGCCTGACTGACAGACTGACTCACTGATACTGACTGACTGACTCACTGACTGACCGAGACTGACTGACTAACTGCCTGACTGACTGAGACTGGACTGACTGACTGACTGACTGACTGACTGACTAACTGACTGACTGAGACTGACTGACTGACTGCTTGACTCTCTGACTGGCTATTTCACTGACTGACTGAATGACTAAATGACTGACTGACACTGACTGACTGACTGCTTGACTACCTAACTGACTGCTTGACTGACTAACTGACTGGGCAGGACTGACCGACTGACTGACTGACAGACTGACTGAATAAGGATGACTGACACACTGACTGAATAAGGCTGACTGACTGACTGACTGACAGACTGACTGAATAAGGCTGACTGACTGCCTGACTGACTGACTGACTGAATGACTGACTGACTGACTGACCGAGACTGACTGACTGACCGAGACTGACTGACTGGACTGGACTGACTGACTGACTGACTGACTGAGACTGACTGACTGCTTTAGTGACTAACTGACTGCACAGGACTGACCGACTGACTGACTGACTGACTGCCTGACTGACTGACTGACTGAATGACTGACTGACTGAGACTAAATGACTGACTGCTTGACTGACTGGCTGAAGGACTAACTGACTGACTGAGTGACTGACTGACTGGACTGACTGACTGAGACTGAATGACTGAGTGCTTGACTGATTGACTGTCAGACTGACTGACTGACTTCGCAAAAGGGAAAAATAAAAAAAAAAGAATTATAAAATTAGAAAAAAATATTTGCATTTAAGATTTCCTTTCCGGCTAGGATTTGAACCCAGGGCGACACTCATGGAAGCCCAACGCTATCGCCAATATACTATCGGATCTCTGTTGATCGGTGTCTTAATTATAATAAAAACAAAAAATGCACCTTAGTAAATATTGATCTAAAATCTTTGAAATCTAAAGGTCGAATGATTAAACTGACTCAGAATTTTCTTCCGTACATAAATAATCCATATTTGCAAAAGAAAGAAATTGAAAAAAAAAAGAATCTTCAAATTAGAAGAGAAATATATACATGGAAGATTTTCGTTCCGGCCGGGACTCGAACCCAGTACCACGCGCTTGGAACCCAACGGTCTAGCCATTAGGCTATCGGAGCTCTGTCGATGGAAGTCTTAAATATAATAAAAACAAAAAATGCACCTTGGTAATTATTGATTCAAACACTTTGAAATTTACAGGTCGAATAATTAAACTGACTCAGAATTTTTCTCCCTACATAAATAATCAATATTCGCAAAAGAGAAAAATTAAAAAAAAAGAAGAAGAAATTTCAAATAAGAAACTAAAAGTATACATTGAAGATTTTCGTTCAGGCTGGGACTCGAACCCAGGGCCACTCGCTTGGAAGCCTAACACTCTAGCCATTAGTCTATGGCAGCTCTGTCGGTGGGAGTTTTAAATATAATAAAAACAAAAAATGCACCTTGGTAATTGTTTATTTAAACACTTTGAAATCTTCGTGTCGAAAAATTAAACTGACTCAGAATTTTCTTCCCTACATAAATAATCAATAATTGCAAAGGAAAGAAATTGAAAAAAAAAAGAATTTTCAAATTAGAAAAGAAATATATACATTGAAGATATTCGCTCCGGCTGGGACTCGAACCCAGGCCACTCGCTTGAAAGACCAGCGGTCTAGCCATTAGGCTATCGAAGTTCTGTCGAGCGGAGTCTTACTGCCTGACTGATACTGCCTGACTGACAGACTGACTCACTGACTGACTGATACTGACTGACTGACTCACTGACTGACCGAGACTGACTGACTAACTGCCTGACTGACTGAGACTGGACTGACTGACTGACTGACTGACTGACTGACTGACTTACTGACTGACTGAGACTGACTGACTGACTGCTTGACTCTCTGACTGGCTATTTCACTGACTGACTGAATGACTAAATGACTGACTGACACTGACTGACTGACTGCTTGACTACCTGACTGACTGCTTGACTGACTAACTGACTGGACAGGACTGACCGACTGACTGACTGACAGACTGACTGAATAAGGCTGACTGACTGACTGACTGACAGACTGACTGAATAAGGCTGACCGACTGACTGACTGCCTGACTGACTGACTGACTGAATGACTGACTGACTGACTGACCGAGACTGACTGACTGACTGAATGAGACTGGACTGGACTGACTGACTGACTGACTGACTGAGACTGACTGACTGCTTTAGTGACTAACTGACTGCACAGGACTGAACGACTGACTGACTGCCTGATTGACTGACTGACTGAATGACTGACTGACTGAGACTAAATGACTGACTGCTTGACTGACTGGCTGAAGGACTAACTGACTGACTGAGTGACTGACTGACTGGACTGACTGACTGAGACTGAATGACTGAGTGCTTGACTGATTGACTGTCAGACTGACTGACTGACTTCGCAAAAGGGAAAAATTAAAAAAAAAGAATTATAAAATTAGAAAAAAATATTTGCATTTAAGATTTCCTTTCCGGCAGGGATTTGAACCCAGGGCGACACTCATGGAAGCCCAACGCTCTCGCCAATATACTATCGGATCTCTGTTGATCGGTGTCTTAATTATAATAAAAACAAAAAATGCACCTTAGTAATTATTCATCTAAAATCTTTGAAATCTAAAGGTCGAATGATTAAACTGACTCAGAATTTTCTTCCGTACATAAATAATCCATATTTGCAAAAGAAAGAAATTGAAAAAAAAAAGAATCTTCAAATTAGAAGAGAAATATATACATGGAAGATTTTCGTTCCGGCCGGGACTCGAACCCAGTACCACGCGCTTGGAACCCAACGGTCTAGCCATTAGGCTATCGGAGCTCTGTCGATGGAAGTCTTAGATATAATAAAAACAAAAAATGCACCTTGGTAATTATTGATTCAAACACTTTGAAATTTACAGGTCGAATAATTAAACTGACTCAGAATTTTTCTCCCTACATAAATAATCAATATTCGCAAAAGAGAAAAATTAAAAAAAAAAGAAGAAGAAATTTCAAATTAAAAACTAAAAGTATACATTGAAGATTTTCGTTCAGGCTGGGACTCGAACCCAGGGCCACTCGCTTGGAAGCCTAACACTCTAGCCATTAGTCTATGGGAGCTCTGTCGGTGGGAGTTTTAAATATAATAAAAACAAAAAATGCACCTTGGTAATTGTTTATTTAAACACTTTGAAATCTTTGTGTCGAAAAATTAAACTGACTCAGAATTTTCTTCCCTACATAAATAATCAATAATTGCAAAGGAAAGAAATTGAAAAAAAAAAGAATTTTCAAATTAGAAAAGAAATATATACATTGAAGATATTCGCTCCGGCTGGGACTCGAACCCAGGCCACTCGCTTGGAAGACCAGCGGTCTAGCCATTAGGCTATCGGAGTTCTGTCGAGCGGAGTCTTACTGCCTGACTGATACTGCCTGACTGACAGACTGACTCACTGATACTGACTGACTGACTCACTGACTGACCGAGACTGACTGACTAACTGCCTGACTGACTGAGACTGGACTGACTGACTGACTGACTGACTGACTGACTAACTGACTGACTGAGACTGACTGACTGACTGCTTGACTCTCTGACTGGCTATTTCACTGACTGACTGAATGACTAAATGACTGACTGACACTGACTGACTGACTGCTTGACTACCTGACTGACTGAGCAGGACTGACCGACTGACTGACTGACAGACTGACTGAATAAGGATGACTGACAGACTGACTGAATAAGGCTGACTGACTGACTGACTGACAGACTGACTGAAAAAGGCTGACCGACTGACTGACTGCCTGACTGACTGACTGACTGAATGACTGACTGACTGACTGACCGAGACTGACTGACTGAGACTGGACTGGACTGACTGAGACTGACTGACTGCTTTAGTGACTAACTGACTGCACAGGACTGACCGACTGACTGACTGACTGACTGCCTGACTGACTGACTGACTGAATGACTGACTGACTGAGACTAAATGACTGACTGCTTGACTGACTGGCTGAAGGACTAACTGACTGACTGAGTGACTGACTGACTGGACTGACTGACTGAGACTGAATGACTGAGTGCTTGACTGATTGACTGTCAGACTGACTGACTGACTTCGCAAAAGGGAAAAATAAAAAAAAAAAGAATTATAAAATTAGAAAAAAATATTTGCATTTAAGATTTCCTTTCCGGCTGGGATTTGAACCCAGGGCGACACTCATGGAAGCCCAACGCTCTCGCCAATATACTATCGGATCTCTGATGATCGGTGTCTTAATTATAATAAAAACAAAAAATGCACCTTAGTAATTATTGATCTAAAATCTTTGAAATCTAAAGGTCGAATGATTAAACTGACTCAGAATTTTCTTCCGTACATAAATAATCCATATTTGCAAAAGAAAGAAATTGAAAAAAAAAGAATCTTCAAATTAGAAGAGAAATATATACATGGAAGCTTTTCGTTCCGGCTGGGACTCGAACCCAGTACCACGCGCTTGGAACCCAACGGTCTAGCCATTAGGCTATCGGAGCTCTGTCGATGGAAGTCTTAAATATAATAAAAACAAAAAATGCACCTTGGTAATTATTGATTCAAACACTTTGAAATTTACAGGTCGAATAATTAAACTGACTCAGAATTTTTCTCCCTACATAAATAATCAATATTCGCAAAAGAGAAAAATTAAAAAAAAAGAAGAAGAAATTTCAAATTAGAAACTAAAAGTATACATTGAAGATTTTCGTTCAAGCTGGGACTCGAACCCAGGGCCACTCGCTTGGAAGCCTAACACTCTAGCCATTAGTCTATGAGAGCTCTGTCGGTGGGAGTTTTAAATATAATAAAAACAAAAAATGCACCTTGGTAATTGTTTATTTAAACACTTTGAAATCTTCGTGTCGAAAAATTAAACTGACTCAGAATTTTCTTCCCTACATAAATAATCAATAATTGCAAAGGAAAGAAATTGAAAAAAAAGAATTTTCAAATTCGAAAAGAAATATATACATTGAAGATATTCGCTCCGGCTGGGACTCGAACCCAGGCCACTCGCTTGGAAGACCAGCGGTCTAGCCATTAGGCTATCGGAGTTCTGTCGAGCGGAGTCTTACTGCCTGACTGATACTGCCTGACTGACAGACTGACTCACTGACTGACTGATACTGACTGACTGACTCACTGACTGACCGAGACTGACTGACTAACTGCCTGACTGACTGAGACTGGACTGACTGACTGACTGACTGACTGACTGACTAACTGACTGACTGAGACTGACTGACTGACTGCTTGACTCTCTGACTGGCTATTTCACTGACTGACTGAATGACTAAATGACTGACTGACACTGACTGACTGACTGCTTGACTACCTGACTGACTGCTTGACTGACTAACTGACTGGACAGGACTGACCGACTGACTGACTGACAGACTGACTGAATAAGGATGACTGACAGACTGACTGAATAAGGCTGACTGACTGACTGACTGACAGACTGACTGAATAAGGCTGACCGACTGACTGACTGCCTGACTGACTGACTGATTGAATGACTGACTGACTGACTGACCGAGACTGACTGACTGAGACTGGACTGGACTGACTGACTGACTGACTGACTGAGACTGACTGACTGCTTTAGTGACTAACTGACTGCACAGGACTGACCGACTGACTGACTGACTGACTGCCTGACTGACTGACTGATTGAATGACTGACTGACTGAGACTAAATGACTGACTGCTTGACTGACTGGCTGAAGGACTAACTGACTGACTGAGTGACTGACTGACTGGACTGACTGACTGAGACTGAATGACTGAGTGCTTGACTGATTGACTGTCAGACTGACTGACTGACTTCGCAAATGGGAAAAATAAAAAAAAAAGAATTATAGAAAAATATTTGCATTTAAGATTTTCTTTCCGGCTGGGATTTGAACCCAGGGCGACACTCATGGAAGCCCAACGCTCTCGCCAATATACTATCGGATCTCTGATGATCGGTGTCTTAATTATAATAAAAACAAAAAATGCACCTTAGTAATTATTGATCTAAAATCTTTGAAATCTAAAGGTCGAATGATTAAACTGACTCAGAATTTTCTTCCGTACATAAATAATCCATATTTGCAAAAGAAAGAAATTGAAAAAAAAAAGAATCTTCAAATTAGAAGAGAAATATATACATGGAAGATTTTCGTTCCGGCCGGGACTCGAACCCAGTACCACGCGCTTGGAACCCAACGGTCTAGCCATTAGGCTATCGGAGCTCTGTCGATGGAAGTCTTAAATATAATAAAAACAAAAAATGCACCTTGGTAATTATTGATTCAAACACTTTGAAATTTACAGGTCGAATAATTAAACTGACTCAGAATTTTTCTCCCTACATAAATAATCAATATTCGCAAAAGAGAAAAATTAAAAAAAAAGAAGAAGAAATTTCAAATTAGAAACTAAAAGTATGCATTGAAGATTTTCGTTCAGGCTGGGACTCGAACGCAGGGCCACTCACTTGGAAGCCTAACACTCTAGCCATTAGACTATGGGAGCTCTGTCGGTGGGAGTTTTAAATATAATAAAAACAAAAAATGCACCTTGGTAATTGTTTATTTAAACACTTTGAAATCTTCGTGTCGAAAAATTAAACTGACTCAGAATTTTCTTCCCTACATAAATAATCAATAATTGCAAAGGAAAGAAATTGAAAAAAAAAAGAATTTTCAAATTAGAAAAGAAATATATACATTGAAGATATTCGCTCCGGCTGGGACTCGAACCCAGGCCACTCGCTTGGAAGACCAGCGGTCTAGCCATTAGGCTATCGGAGTTCTGTCGAGCGGAGTCTTACTGCCTGACTGATACTGCCTGACTGACAGACTGACTCACTGACTGACTGACTGAGACTGACTGACTGACTGCTTGACTCTCTGACTGGCTATTTCACTGACTGACTGAATGACTAAATGACTGACTGACACTGACTGACTGACTGCTTGACTACCTGACTGACTGCTTGACTGACTAACTGACTGGACAGGACTGACCGACTGACTGACTGACAGACTGACTGAATAAGGATGACTGACAGACTGACTGAATAAGGCTGACTGACTGACTGACTGACAGACTGACTGAATAAGGCTGACCGACTGACTGACTGCCTGACTGACTGACTGACTGAATGACTGACTGACTGACTGACCGAGACTGACTGACTGAGACTGGACTGGACTGACTGACTGACTGACTGACTGAGACTGACTGACTGCTTTAGTGACTAACTGACTGCACAGGACTGACCGACTGACTGACTGACTGACTGACTGACTGACTGACTGACTGAATGACTGACTGACTGAGACTAAATGACTGACTGCTTGACTGACTGGCTGAAGGACTAACTGACTGACTGAGTGACTGACTGACTGGACTGACTGACTGAGACTGAATGACTGAGTGCTTGACTGATTGACTGTCAGACTGACTGACTGACTTCGCAAATGGGAAAAATAAAAAAAAAAGAATTATAAAATTAGAAAAAAATATTTGCATTTAAGATTTTCTTTCCGGCTGGGATTTGAACCCAGGGCGACACTCATGGAAGCCCAACGCTCTCGCCAATATACTATCGGATCTCTGTTGATCGGTGTCTTAATTATAATAAAAACAAAAAATGCACCTTAGTAATTATTGATCTAAAATCTTTGAAATCTAAAGGTCGAATGATTAAACTGACTCAGAATTTTCTTCCGTACATAAATAATCCATATTTGCAAAAGAAAGAAATTGAAAAAAAAAAGAATCTTCAAATTAGAACAGAAATATATACATGGAAGATTTTCGTTCCGGCCGGGACTCGAACCCAGTACCACGCGCTTGGAACCCAACGGTCTAGCCATTAGGCTATCGGAGCTCTGTCGATGGAAGTCTTAAATATAATAAAAACAAAAAATGCACCTTGGTAATTATTGATTCAAACACTTTGAAATTTACAGGTCGAATAATTAAACTGACTCAGAATTTTTCTCCCTACATAAATAATCAATATTCGCAAAAGAGAAAAATTTAAAAAAAAAGAAGAAGAAATTTCAAATTAGAAACTAAAAGTATACATTGAAGATTTTCGTTCAGGCTGGGACTCGAACCCAGGGCCACTCGCTTGGAAGCTTAACACTCTAGCCATTAGTCTATGGGAGCTCTGTCGGTGGGAGTTTTAAATATAATAAAAACAAAAAATGCACCTTGGTAATTGTTTATTTAAACACTTTGAAATCTTCGTGTCGAAAAATTAAACTGACTCAGAATTTTCTTCCCTACATAAATAATCAATAATTGCAAAGGAAAGAAATTGAAAAAAAAAAGAATTTTCAAATTAGAAAAGAAATATATACATTGAAGATATTCGCTCCGGCTGGGACTCGAACCAGGGCCACTCGCTTGGAAGACCAGCGGTCTAGCCATTAGGCTATCGGAGTTCTGTTGAGCGGAGTCTTACTGCCTGACTGATACTGCCTGACTGACAGACTGACTCACTGACTGACTGATACTGACTGACTGACTCACTGACTGACCGAGACTGACTGACTAACTGCCTGACTGACTGAGACTGGACTGACTGACTGACTGACTGACTAACTGACTGACTGAGACTGACTGACTGACTGCTTGACTCTCTGACTGGCTATTTCACTGACTGACTGAATGACTAAATGACTGACTGACACTGACTGACTGACTGCTTGACTACCTGACTGACTGCTTGACTGACTAACTGACTGGACAGGACTGACCGACTGACTGACTGACAGACTGACTGAATAAGGATGACTGACAGACTGACTGAATAAGGCTGACTGACTGACTGACTGACAGACTGACTGAATAAGGCTGACCGACTGACTGACTGCCTGACTGACTGACTGACTGAATGACTGACTGACTGACTGACCGAGACTGACTGACTGAGACTGGACTGGACTGACTGACTGACTGACTGACTGAGACTGACTGACTGCTTTAGTGACTAACTGACTGCACAGGACTGACCGACTGACTGACTGACTGACTGACTGACTGACTGACTGACTGACTGACTGACTGAATGACTGACTGACTGAGACTAAATGACTGACTGCTTGACTGACTGGCTGAAGGACTAACTGACTGACTGAGTGACTGACTGACTGGACTGACTGACTGAGACTGAATGACTGAGTGCTTGACTGATTGACTGTCAGACTGACTGACTGACTTCGCAAATGGGAAAAATAAAAAAAAAAGAATTATAAAATTAGAAAAAAATATTTGCATTTAAGATTTTCTTTCCGGCTGGGATTTGAACCCAGGGCGACACTCATGGAAGCCCAACGCTCTCGCCAATATACTATCGGATCTCTGTTGATCGGTGTCTTAATTATAATAAAAACAAAAAATGCACCTTAGTAATTATTGATCTAAAATCTTTGAAATCTAAAGGTCGAATGATTAAACTGACTCAGAATTTTCTTCCGTACATAAATAATCCATATTTGCAAAAGAAAGAAATTGAAAAAAAAAAGAATCTTCAAATTAGAAGAGAAATATATACATGGAAGATTTTCGTTCCGGCCGGGACTCGAACCCAGTACCACGCGCTTGGAACCCAACGGTCTAGCCATTAGGCTATCGGAGCTCTGTCGGTGGAAGTCTTAAATATAATAAAAACAAAAAGTGCACCTTGGTAATTATTGATTCAAACACTTTGAAATTTACAGGTCGAATAATTAAACTGACTCAGAATTTTTCTCCCTACATAAATAATCAATATTCGCAAAAGAGAAAAATTAAAAAAAAAGAAGAAGAAATTTCAAATTAGAAACTAAAAGTATACATTGAAGATTTTCGTTCAGGCTGGGACTCGAACCCAGGGCCACTCGCTTGGAAGCCTAACACTCTAGCCATTAGTCTATGGGAGCTCTGTCGGTGGGAGTTTTAAATATAATAAAAACAAAAAATGCACCTTGGTAATTGTTTATTTAAACACTTTGAAATCTTCGTGTCGAAAAATTAAACTGACTCAGAATTTTCTTCCCTACATAAATAATCAATAATTGCAAAGGAAAGAAATTGAAAAAAAAAAGAATTTTCAAATTAGAAAAGAAATATATACATTGAAGATATTCGCTCCGGCTGGGACTCGAACCCAGGCCACTCGCTTGGAAGACCAGCGGTCTAGCCATTAGGCTATCGGAGTTCTGTCGAGCGGAGTCTTACTGCCTGACTGATACTGCCTGACTGACAGACTGACTCACTGACTGACTGATACTGACTGACTGACTCACTGACTGACCGAGACTGACTGACTAACTGCCTGACTGACTGAGACTGGACTGACTGACTCTGACTGACTGACTGACTGACTGACTGACTAACTGACTGACTGAGACTGACTGACTGACTGCTTGACTCTCTTACTGGCTATTTCACTGACTGACTGAATGACTAAATGACTGACTGACACTGACTGACTGACTGCTTGACTACCTGACTGACTGCTTGACTGACTAACTGACTGGACAGGACTGACCGACTGACTGACTGACAGACTGACTGAATAAGGCTGACTGACTGACTGACTGACAGACTGACTGAATAAGGCTGACCGACTGACTGACTGCCTGACTGACTGACTGACTGAATGACTGACTGACTGACTGACCGAGACTGACTGACTGACTGACTGAGACTGGACTGGACTGACTGACTGACTGAGACTGACTGACTGCTTTAGTGACTAACTGACTGCACAGGACTGACCGACTGACTGACTGACTGACTGCCTGACTGACTGAATGACTGACTGACTGAGACTAAATGACTGACTGCTTGACTGACTGGCTGAAGGACTAACTGACTGACTGAGTGACTGACTGACTGGACTGACTGACTGAGACTGAATGACTGAGTGCTTGACTGATTGACTGTCAGACTGACTGACTGACTTCGCAAAAGGGAAAAATAAAAAAAAAGAATTATAAAATTAGAAAAAAATATTTGCATTTAAGATTTCCTTTCCGGCTGGGATTTGAACCCAGGGCGACACTCATGGAAGCCCAACGCTCTCGCCAATATACTATCGGATCTCTGTTGATCGGTGTCTTAATTATAATAAAAACAAAAAATGCACCTTAGTAATTATTGATCTAAAATCTTTGAAATCTAAAGGTCGAATGATTAAACTGACTCAGAATTTTCTTCCGTACATAAATAATCCATATTTGCAAAAGAAAGAAATTGAAAAAAAAAAAATCTTCAAATTAGAAGAGAAATATATACATGGAAGATTTTCGTTCCGGCCGGGACTCGAACCCAGTACCACGCGCTTGGAACCCAACGGTCTAGCCATTAGGCTATCGGAGCTCTGTCGATGGAAGTCTTAAATATAATAAAAACAAAAAATGCACCTTGGTAATTATTGATTCAAACACTTTGAAATTTACAGGTCGAATAATTAAACTGACTCAGAATTTTTCTCCCTACATAAATAATCAATATTCGCAAAAGAGAAAAATTAAAAAAAAAAGAAGAAGAAATTTCAAATTAGAAACTAAAAGTATACATTGAAGATTTTCGTTCAGGCTGGGACTCGAACCCAGGGCCACTCGCTTGGAAGCCTAACACTCTAGCCATTAGTCTATGGGAGCTCTGTCGGTGGGAGTTTTAAATATAATAAAAACAAAAAATGCACCTTGGTAATTGTTTATTTAAACACTTTGAAATCTTCGTGTCGAAAAATTAAACTGACTCAGAATTTTCTTCCCTACATAAATAATCAATAATTGCAAAGGAAAGAAATTGAAAAAAAAAGGAATTTTCAAATTAGAAAAGAAATTTATACATTGAAGATATTCGCTCCGGCTGGGACTCGAACCCAGGCCACTCGCTTGGAAGACCAGCGGTCTAGCCATTAGGCTATCGGAGTTCTGTCGAGCGGAGTCTTACTGCCTGACTGATACTGCCTGACTGACAGACTGACTCACTGACTGACTGATACTGACTGACTGACTCACTGACTGACCGAGACTGACTGACTAACTGCCTGACTGACTGAGACTGGACTCACTGACTGACTGACTGACTGACTGACTAACTGACTGACTGAGACTGACTGACTGACTGCTTGACTCTCTGACTGGCTATTTCACTGACTGACTATTTCACTGACTGACTGACACTGACTGACTGACTGCTTGACTACCTGACTGACTGCTTGACTGACTAACTGACTGGACAGGACTGACCGACTGACTGACTGACAGACTGACTGAATAAGGATGACTGACAGACTGACTGAATAAGGCTGACTGACTGACTGACTGACAGACTGACTGAATAAGGCTGACCGACTGACTGACTGACTGACTGAATGACTGACTGACTGACTGACCGAGACTGACTGACTGACTGACTGAGACTGGACTGGACTGACTGACTGAATGACTGAGACTGACTGACTGCTTTAGTGACTAACTGACTGCACAGGACTGACCGACTGACTGACTGACTGACTGCCTGACTGACTGACTGACTGAATGACTGACTGACTGAGACTAAATGACTGACTGCTTGACTGACTGGCTGAAGGACTAACTGACCGACTGACTGACTGCCTGACTGACTGACTGACTGAATGACTGACTGACTGACTGACCGAGACTGACTGACTGACTGACTGAGACTGGACTGGACTGACTGACTGACTGACTGACTGCTTTAGTGACTAACTGACTGCACAGGACTGACCGACTGACTGACTGACTGACTGACTGCCTGACTGACTGACTGACTGACTGACTGAGACTAAATGACTGACTGCTTGACTGACTGGCTGAAGGACTAACTGACTGACTGAGACTGAATGACTGAGTGCTTGACTGATTGACTGTCAGACTGACTGACTGACTTCGCAAAAGGGAAAAATAAAAAAAAAAGAATTATAAAATTAGAAAAAAATATTTGCATTTAAGATTTCCTTTCCGGCTGGGATTTGAACCCAGGGCGACACTCATGGAAGCCCAACGCTCTCGCCAATATACTATCGGATCTCTGTTGATCGGTGTCTTAATTATAATAAAAACAAAAAATGCACCTTAGTAATTATTGATCTAAAATCTTTGAAATCTAAAGGTCGAATGATTAAACTGACTCAGAATTTTCTTCCGTACATAAATAATCCATATTTGCAAAAGAAAGAAATTGAAAAAAAAAAGAATCTTCAAATTAGAAGAGAAATATATACATGGAAGATTTTCGTTCCGGCCGGGACTCGAACCCTGTACCACGCGCTTGGAACCCAACGGTCTTGCCATTAGGCTATCGGAGCTCTGTCGATGGAAGTCTTAAATATAATAAAAACAAAAAATGCACCTTGGTAATTATTGATTCAAACACTTTGAAATTTACAGGTCGAATAATTAAACTGACTCAGAATTTTTCTCCCTACATAAATAATCAATATTCGCAAAAGAGAAAAATTAAAAAAAAAAGAAGAAGAAATTTCAAATTAGAAACTAAAAGTATACATTGAAGATTTTCGTTCAGGCTGGGACTCGAACCCAGGGCCACTCGCTTGGAAGCCTAACACTCTAGCCATTAGTCTATGGGAGCTCTGTCGGTGGGAGTTTTAAATATAATAAAAACAAAAAATGCACCTTGGTAATTGTTTATTTAAACACTTTGAAATCTTCGTGTCGAAAAATTAAACTGACTCAGAATTTTCTTCCCTACATAAATAATCAATAATTGCAAAGGAAAGAAATTGAAAAAAAAAAGAATTTTCAAATTAGAAAAGAAATATATACATTGAAGATATTCGCTCCGGCTGGGACTCGAACCCAGGCCACTCGCTTGGAAGACCAGCGGTCTAGCCATTAGGCTATCGGAGTTCTGTCGAGCGGAGTCTTACTGCCTGACTGATACTGCCTGACTGACAGACTGACAGACTGACTCACTGATACTGACTGACTGACTCACTGACTGACCGAGACTGACTGACTAACTGCCTGACTGACTGAGACTGGACTGACTGACTGACTGACTGACTGACTGACTAACTGACTGACTGAGACTGACTGACTGACTGCTTGACTCTCTGACTGGCTATTTCACTGACTGACTGAATGACTAAATGACTGACTGACACTGACTGACTGACTGCTTGACTACCTGACTGACTGCTTGACTGACTAACTGACTGGACAGGACTGACCGACTGACTGACTGACAGACCGACTGAATAAGGATGACTGACAGACTGACTGAATAAGGCTGACTGACTGACTGACTGACAGACTGACTGAATAAGGCTGACCGACTGACTGACTGCCTGACTGACTGACTGACTGAATGACTGACTGACTGACTGACCGAGACTGACTGACTGACTGACTGGGACAGGACTGGACTGACTGACTGACTGACTGACTGAGACTGACTGACTGCTTTAGTGACTAACTGTTTGCACAGGACTGACCGACTGACTGACTGACTGACTGCCTGACTGACTGACTGACTGAATGACTGACTGACTGAGACTAAATGACTGACTGCTTGACTGACTGGCTGAAGGACTAACTGACTGACTGAGTGACTGACTGACTGGACTGACTGACTGAGACTGAATGACTGAGTGCTTGACTGATTGACTGTCAGACTGACTAACTGACTTCGCAAAAGGGAAAAATAAAAAAAAAAGAATTATAAAATTAGAAAAAAATATTTGCATTTAAGATTTCCTTTCCGGCCGGGACTCGAACCCAGTACCACGCGCTAGGAACCCAACGGTCTAGCCATTAGGCTATCGGAGCTCTGTCGATGGAAGTCTTAAATATAATAAAAACAAAAAATGCACCTTGGTAATTATTGGTTCAAACACTTTGAAATTTACAGGTCGAATAATTAAACTGACTCAGAATTTTTCTCCCTACATAAATAATCAATATTCGCAAAAGAGAAAAATTAAAAAAAAAAGAAGAAGAAATTTCAAATTAGAAACTAAAAGTATACATTGAAGATTTTCGTTCAGGCTGGGACTCGAACCCAGGGCCACTCGCTTGGAAGCCTAACACTCTAGCCATTAGTCTATGGGAGCTCTGTCGGTGGGAGTTTTAAATATAATAAAAACAAAAAATGCACCTTGGTAATTGTTTATTTAAACACTTTGAAATCTTCGTGTCGAAAAATTAAACTGACTCAGAATTTTCTTCCCTACATAAATAATCAATAATTGCAAAGGAAAGAAATTGAAAAAAAAAGAATTTTCAAATTAGAAAAGAAATATTTACATTGAAGATATTCGCTCCGGCTGGGACTCGAACCCAGGCCACTCGCTTGGAAGACCAGCGGTCTAGCCATTAGGCTATCGGAGTTCTGTCGAGCGGAGTCTTACTGCCTGACTGATACTGCCTGACTGACAGACTGACTCACTGACTGACTGATACTGACTGACTGACTCACTGACTGACCGAGACTGACTGACTAACTGCCTGACTGACTGAGACTGGACTCACTGACTGACTGACTGACTGACTGACTAACTGACTGACTGAGACTGACTGACTGACTGCTTGACTCTCTGACTGGCTATTTCACTGACTGACTATTTCACTGACTGACTGACACTGACTGACTGACTGCTTGACTACCTGACTGACTGCTTGACTGACTAACTGACTGGACAGGACTGACCGACTGACTGACTGACAGACTGACTGAATAAGGATGACTGACAGACTGACTGAATAAGGCTGACTGACTGACTGACTGACAGACTGACTGAATAAGGCTGACCGACTGACTGACTGACTGACTGAATGACTGACTGACTGACTGACCGAGACTGACTGACTGACTGACTGAGACTGGACTGGACTGACTGACTGACTGACTGAGACTGACTGACTGCTTTAGTGACTAACTGACTGCACAGGACTGACCGACTGACTGACTGACTGACTGCCTGACTGACTGACTGACTGAATGACTGACTGACTGAGACTAAATGACTGACTGCTTGACTGACTGGCTGAAGGACTAACTGACCGACTGACTGACTGCCTGACTGACTGACTGACTGAATGACTGACTGACTGACTGACCGAGACTGACTGACTGACTGACTGAGACTGGACTGGACTGACTGACTGACTGACTGACTGCTTTAGTGACTAACTGACTGCACAGGACTGACCGACTGACTGACTGACTGACTGACTGCCTGACTGACTGACTGACTGACTGACTGAGACTAAATGACTGACTGCTTGACTGACTGGCTGAAGGACTAACTGACTGACTGAGACTGAATGACTGAGTGCTTGACTGATTGACTGTCAGACTGACTGACTGACTTCGCAAAAGGGAAAAATAAAAAAAAAAAAATTATAAAATTAGAAAAAAATATTTGCATTTAAGATTTCCTTTCCGGCTGGGATTTGAACCCAGGGCGACACTCATGGAAGCCCAACGCTCTCGCCAATATACTATCGGATCTCTGTTGATCGGTGTCTTAATTATAATAAAAACAAAAAATGCACCTTAGTAATTATTGATCTAAAATCTTTGAAATCTAAAGGTCGAATGATTAAACTGACTCAGAATTTTCTTCCGTACATAAATAATCCATATTTGCAAAAGAAAGAAATTGAAAAAAAAAAGAATCTTCAAATTAGAAGAGAAATATATACATGGAAGATTTTCGTTCCGGCCGGGACTCGAACCCTGTACCACGCGCTTGGAACCCAACGGTCTTGCCATTAGGCTATCGGAGCTCTGTCGATGGAAGTCTTAAATATAATAAAAACAAAAAATGCACCTTGGTAATTATTGATTCAAACACTTTGAAATTTACAGGTCGAATAATTAAACTGACTCAGAATTTTTCTCCCTACATAAATAATCAATATTCGCAAAAGAGAAAAATTAAAAAAAAAAGAAGAAGAAATTTCAAATTAGAAACTAAAAGTATACATTGAAGATTTTCGTTCAGGCTGGGACTCGAACCCAGGGCCACTCGCTTGGAAGCCTAACACTCTAGCCATTAGTCTATGGGAGCTCTGTCGGTGGGAGTTTTAAATATAATAAAAACAAAAAATGCACCTTGGTAATTGTTTATTTAAACACTTTGAAATCTTCGTGTCGAAAAATTAAACTGACTCAGAATTTTCTTCCCTACATAAATAATCAATAATTGCAAAGGAAAGAAATTGAAAAAAAAAAGAATTTTCAAATTAGAAAAGAAATATATACATTGAAGATATTCGCTCCGGCTGGGACTCGAACCCAGGCCACTCGCTTGGAAGACCAGCGGTCTAGCCATTAGGCTATCGGAGTTCTGTCGAGCGGAGTCTTACTGCCTGACTGATACTGCCTGACTGACAGACTGACAGACTGACTCACTGATACTGACTGACTGACTCACTGACTGACCGAGACTGACTGACTAACTGCCTGACTGACTGAGACTGGACTGACTGACTGACTGACTGACTGACTGACTAACTGACTGACTGAGACTGACTGACTGACTGCTTGACTCTCTGACTGGCTATTTCACTGACTGACTGAATGACTAAATGACTGACTGACACTGACTGACTGACTGCTTGACTACCTGACTGACTGCTTGACTGACTAACTGACTGGACAGGACTGACCGACTGACTGACTGACAGACCGACTGAATAAGGATGACTGACAGACTGACTGAATAAGGCTGACTGACTGACTGACTGACAGACTGACTGAATAAGGCTGACCGACTGACTGACTGCCTGACTGACTGACTGACTGAATGACTGACTGACTGACTGACCGAGACTGACTGACTGACTGACTGGGACAGGACTGGACTGACTGACTGACTGACTGACTGAGACTGACTGACTGCTTTAGTGACTAACTGTTTGCACAGGACTGACCGACTGACTGACTGACTGACTGCCTGACTGACTGACTGACTGAATGACTGACTGACTGAGACTAAATGACTGACTGCTTGACTGACTGGCTGAAGGACTAACTGACTGACTGAGTGACTGACTGACTGGACTGACTGACTGAGACTGAATGACTGAGTGCTTGACTGATTGACTGTCAGACTGACTAACTGACTTCGCAAAAGGGAAAAATAAAAAAAAAAGAATTATAAAATTAGAAAAAAATATTTGCATTTAAGATTTCCTTTCCGGCCGGGACTCGAACCCAGTACCACGCGCTAGGAACCCAACGGTCTAGCCATTAGGCTATCGGAGCTCTGTCGATGGAAGTCTTAAATATAATAAAAACAAAAAATGCACCTTGGTAATTATTGGTTCAAACACTTTGAAATTTACAGGTCGAATAATTAAACTGACTCAGAATTTTTCTCCCTACATAAATAATCAATATTCGCAAAAGAGAAAAATTAAAAAAAAAAGAAGAAGAAATTTCAAATTAGAAACTAAAAGTATACATTGAAGATTTTCGTTCAGGCTGGGACTCGAACCCAGGGCCACTCGCTTGGAAGCCTAACACTCTAGCCATTAGTCTATGGGAGCTCTGTCGGTGGGAGTTTTAAATATAATAAAAACAAAAAATGCACCTTGGTAATTGTTTATTTAAACACTTTGAAATCTTCGTGTCGAAAAATTAAACTGACTCAGAATTTTCTTCCCTACATAAATAATCAATAATTGCAAAGGAAAGAAATTGAAAAAAAAAGAATTTTCAAATTAGAAAAGAAATATTTACATTGAAGATATTCGCTCCGGCTGGGACTCGAACCCAGGCCACTCGCTTGGAAGACCAGCGGTCTAGCCATTAGGCTATCGGAGTTCTGTCGAGCGGAGTCTTACTGCCTGACTGATACTGCCTGACTGACAGACTGACTCACTGACTGACTGATACTGACTGACTGACTCACTGACTGACCGAGACTGACTGACTAACTGCCTGACTGACTGAGACTGGACTGACTGACTGACTGACTGACTGACTGACTAACTGACTGACTGAGACTGACTGACTGACTGCTTGACTCTCTGACTGGCTATTTCACTGACTGACTGAATGACTGACTGACACTGACTGACTGACTGCTTGACTACCTGACTGACTGCTTGACTGACTAACTGACTGGACAGGACTGACCGACTGACTGACTGACAGACTGACTGAATAAGGATGACTGACAGACTGACTGAATAAGGCTGACTGACTGACTGACTGACAGACTGACTGAATAAGGCTGACCGACTGACTGACTGCCTGACTGACTGACTGACTGAATGACTGACGGACTGACTGACCGAGACTGACTGACTGACTGACTGAGACTGAACTGGACTGACTGACTGACTGACTGACTGAGACTGACTGACTGCTTTAGTGACTAACTGACTGCACAGGACTGACCGACTGACTGACTGACTGACTGCCTGACTGACTGACTGACTGCCTGACTGACTGACTGAGACTAAATGACTGACTGCTTGACTGACTGGCTGAAGGACTAACTGACTGACTGAGTGACTGACTGACTGGACTGACTGACTGAGACTGAATGACTGAGTGCTTGACTGATTGACTGTCAGACTGACTGACTGACTTCGCAAAAGGGGAAAATAAAAAAAAAGAATTATAAAATTAGAAAAAAATATTTGCATTTAAGATTTCCTTTCCGGCCGGGACTCGAACCCAGTACCACGCGCTAGGAACCCAACGGTCTAGCCATTAGGCTATCGGAGCTCTGTCGATGGAAGTCTTAAATATAATAAAAACAAAAAATGCACCTTGGTAATTATTGATTCAAACACTTTGAAATTTACAGGTCGAATAATTAAACTGACTCAGAATTTTTCTCCCTACATAAATAATCAATATTCGCAAAAGAGAAAAATTAAAAAAAAAAGAAGAAGAAATTTCAAATTAGAAACTAAAAGTATATACATTGAAGATTTTCGTTCAGGCTGGGACTCGAACCCAGGGCCACTCGCTTGGAAGCCTAACACTCTAGCCATTAGTCTATGGGAGCTCTGTCGGTGGGAGTTTTAAATATAATAAAAACAAAAAATGCACCTTGGTAATTGTTTATTTAAACACTTTGAAATCTTCGTGTCGAAAAATTAAACTGACTCAGAATTTTCTTCCCTACATAAATAATCAATAATTGCAAAGGAAAGAAATTGAAAAAAAAAGGAATTTTCAAATTAGAAAAGAAATTTATACATTGAAGATATTCGCTCCGGCTGGGACTCGAACCCAGGCCACTCGCTTGGAAGACCAGCGGTCTAGCCATTAGGCTATCGGAGTTCTGTCGAGCGGAGTCTTACTGCCTGACTGATACTGCCTGACTGACAGACTGACTCACTGACTGACTGATACTGACTGACTGACTCACTGACTGACCGAGACTGACTGACTAACTGCCTGACTGACTGAGACTGGACTCACTGACTGACTGACTGACTGACTGACTAACTGACTGACTGAGACTGACTGACTGACTGCTTGACTCTCTGACTGGCTATTTCACTGACTGACTATTTCACTGACTGACTGAATGACTAAATGACTGACTGACACTGACTGACTGACTGCTTGACTACCTGACTGACTGCTTGACTGACTAACTGACTGGACAGGACTGACCGACTGACTGACTGACAGACTGACTGAATAAGGATGACTGACAGACTGACTGAATAAGGCTGACTGACTGACAGACTGACTGAATAAGGCTGACCGACTGACTGACTGACTGACTGAATGACTGACTGACTGACTGACCGAGACTGACTGACTGACTGACTGAGACTGGACTGGACTGACTGACTGACTGACTGACTGAGACTGACTGACTGCTTTAGTGACTAACTGACTGCACAGGACTGACCGACTGACTGACTGACTGACTGCCTGACTGACTGACTGACTGAATGACTGACTGACTGAGACTAAATGACTGACTGCTTGACTGACTGGCTGAAGGACTAACTGACTGACTGACTGGACTGACTGACTGAGACTGAATGACTGAGTGCTTGACTGATTGACTGTCAGACTGACTGACTGACTTCGCAAAGTGGAAAAATAAAAAAAAAAAGAATTATAAAATTAGAAAAAAATATTTGCATTTAAGATTTCCTTTCCGGCTGGGATTTGAACCCAGGGCGACACTCATGGAAGCCCAACGCTCTCGCCAATATACTATCGGATCTCTGTTGATCGGTGTCTTAATTATACTAAAAACAAAAAATGCACCTTAGTAATTATTGATCTAAAATCTTTGAAATCTAAAGGTCGAATGATTAAACTGACTCAGAATTTTCTTCCGTACATAAATAATCCATATTTGCAAAAGAAAGAAATTGAAAAAAAAAAGAATCTTCAAATTAGAAGAGAAATATATACATGGAAGATTTTCGTTCCGGCCGGGACTCGAACCCAGTACCACGCGCTTGGAACCCAACGGTCTAGCCATTAGGCTATCGGAGCTCTGTCCATGGAAGTCTTAAATATAATAAAAACAAAAAATACACCTTGGTAATTATTGATTCAAACACTTTGAAATTTACAGGTCGAATAATTAAACTGACTCAGAATTTTTCTCCCTACATAAATAATCAATATTCGCAAAAGAGAAAAATTAAAAAAAAAGAAGAAGAAATTTCAAATTAGAAACTAAAAGTATACATTGAAGATTTTCGTTCAGGCTGGGACTCGAACCCAGGGCCACTCGCTTGGAAGCCTAACACTCTAGCCATTAGTCTATGGGAGCTCTGTCGGTGGGAGTTTTGAATATAATAAAAACAAAAAATGCACCTTGGTAATTGTTTATTTAAACACTTTGAAATCTTCGTGTCGAAAAATTAAACTGACTCAGAATTTTCTTCCCTACATAAATAATCAATAATTGCAAAGGAAAGAAATTGAAAAAAAAAGAATTTTCAAATTAGAAAAGAAATATATACATTGAAGATATTCGCTCCGGCTGGGACTCGAACCCAGGCCACTCGCTTGGAAGACCAGCGGTCTAGCCATTAGGCTATCGGAGTTCTGTCGAGCGGAGTCTTACTGCCTGAATGATACTGCCTGACTGACAGACTGACTCACTGACTGACCGAGACTGACTGACTAACTGCTTGAATGACTGAGACTGGACTGACTGACTGACTGACTGACTGACTGACTAACTGACTGACTGAGACTGACTGACTGACTGCTTGACTCTCTGACTGGCTATTTCACTGACTGACTGAATGACTGACTGACACTGACTGACTGACTGCTTGACTACCTGACTGACTGCTTGACTGACTAACTGACTGGACAGGACTGACCGAGTGACTGACTGACAGACTTACTGAATAAGGCTGACTGACTGACTGACTGACAGACTGACTGAATAAGGCTGACCGACTGACTGACTGCCTGACTGACTGACTGACTGAATGACTGACTGACTGACTGACCGAGACTGACTGACTGACTGACTGAGACTGGACTGGACTGACTGACTGACTGACTGACTGAGACTGACTGACTGCTTTAGTGACTAACTGACTGCACAGGACTGACCGACTGACTGACTGACTGACTGCCTGACTGACTGACTGACTGAATGACTGACTGACTGAGACTAAATGACTGACTGCTTGACTGACTGGCTGAAGGACTAACTGACTGACTGAGTGACTGACTGACTGGACTGACTGACTGAGACTGAATGACTGAGTGCTTGACTGATTGACTGTCAGACTGACTGACTGACTTCGCAAAAGGGAAAAATAAAAAAAAAAAGAATTATAAAATTAGAAAATATATTTGCATTTAAGATTTCCTTTCCGGCTGGGATTTGAACCCAGGGCGACACTCATGGAAGCCCAACGCTCTCGCCAATATACTATCGGATCTCTGTTGATCGGTGTCTTAATTATAATAAAAACAAAAAATGCACCTTAGTAATTATTGATCTAAAATCTTTGAAATCTAAAGGTCGAATGATTAAACTGACTCAGAATTTTCTTCCGTACATAAATAATCAATAATTGCAAAGGAAAGAAATTGAAAAAAAAAGAATTTTCAAATTAGAAAAGAAATATATACATTGAAGATATTCGCTCCGGCTGGGACTCGAACATAGGCCACTCGCTTGGAAGACCAGCGGTCTAGCCATTAGGCTATCGGAGTTCTGTCGAGCGGAGACTTACTGCCTGACTGATACTGCCTGACTGACAGACTGACTCACTGACTGACTGATACTGACTGACTGACTCACTGACTGACCGAGACTGACTGACTAACTGCCTGACTGACTGAGACTGGACTGACTGACTGACTGACTAACTGACTGACTAACTGACTGACTGAGACTGACTGACTGACTGCTTGACTCTCTGACTGGCTATTTCACTGACTGACTGAATGACTAAATGACTGACTGACACTGACTGACTGACTGCTTGACTACCTGACTGACTGCTTGACTGACTAACTGACTGGACAGGACTGACCGACTGACTGACTGACAGACCGACTGAATAAGGCTGACTGACAGACTGACTGAATAAGGCTGACTGACTGACTGACTGACAGACTGACTGAATAAGGCTGACCGACTGACTGACTGCCTGACTGACTGACTGACTGAATGACTGACTGACTGACTGACCGAGACTGACTGACTGACTGACTGAGACTGGACTGGACTGACTGACTGACTGACTGACTGAGATTGACTGACTGCTTTAGTGACTAACTGACTGCACAGGACTGACCGACTGACTGACTGACTGACTGCCTGACTGACTGGCTGACTGAATGACTGACTGACTGAGACTAAATGACTGACTGCTTGACTGACTGGCTGAAGGACTAACTGACTGACTGAGTGACTGACTGACTGGACTGACTGACTGAGACTGAATGACTGAGTGCTTGACTGATTGACTGTCAGACTGACTAACCTACTTCGCAAAAGGGAAAAATAAAAAAAAAGAATTATAAAATTAGAAATAAATATTTGCATTTAAGATTTCCTTTCCGGCCGGGACTCGAACCCAGTACCACGCGCTAGGAACCCAACGGTCTAGCCATTAGGCTATCGGAGCTCTGTCGATGGAAGTCTTAAATATAATAAAAACAAAAAATGCACTTTGGTAATTATTGATTCAAACACTTTGAAATTTACAGGTCGAATAATTAAACTGACTCAGAATTTTTCTCCCTACATAAATAATCAATATTCGCAAAAGAGAAAAATTAAAAAAAAGAAGAAGAAATTTCAAATAAGAAACTAAAAGTATACATTGAAGATTTTCGTTCAGGCTGGGACTCGAACCCAGGGCCACTCGCTTGGAAGCCTAACACTCTAGCCATTAGTCTATGGGAGCTCTGTCGGTGGGAGTTTTAAATATAATAAAAACAAAAAATGCACCTTGGTAATTGTTTATTTAAACACTTTGAAATCTTCGTGTCGAAAAATTAAACTGACTCAGAATTTTCTTCCCTACATAAATAATCAATAATTGCAAAGGAAAGAAATTGAAAAAAAAAAAAGAATTTTCAAATTAGAAAAGAAATTTATACATTGAAGATATTCGCTCCGGCTGGGACTCGAACCCAGGCCACTCGCTTGGAAGACCAGCGGTCTAGCCATTAGGCTATCGGAGTTCTGTCGAGCGGAGTCTTACTGCCTGACTGATACTGCCTGACTGACAGACTGACTCACTGACTGACTGATACTGACTGACTGACTCACTGACTGACCGAGACTGACTGACTAACTGCCTGACTGACTGAGACTGGACTCACTGACTGACTGACTGACTGACTGAGACTGACTGACTGACTGCTTGACTCTCTGACTGGCTATTTCACTGACTGACTATTTCACTGACTGACTGAATGACTAAATGACTGACTGACACTGACTGACTGACTGCTTGACTACCGGACTGACTGCTTGACTGACTAACTGACTGGACAGGACTGACCGACTGACTGACTGACAGACTGACTGAATAAGGATGACTGACAGACTGACTGAATAAGGCTGACTGACTGACTGACTGACAGACTGACTGAATAAGGCTGACCGACTGACTGACTGAATGACTGACTGACTGACTGACCGAGACTGACTGACTGACTGACTGAGACTGGACTGGACTGACTGACTGACTGACTGACTGAGACTGACTGCTTTAGTGACTAACTGACTGCACAGGACTGACCGACTGACTGACTGACTGACTGCCTGACTGACTGACTGACTGAATGACTGACTGACTGAGACTAAATGACTGACTGCTTGACTGACTGGCTGAAGGACTAACTGACTGACTGAGTGACTGACTGACTGGACTGACTGACTGAGACTGAATGACTGAGTGCTTGACTGATTGACTGTCAGACTGACTGACTGACTTCGCAAAAGGGAAAAATAAAAAAAAAAGAATTATAAAATTAGAAAAAAATATTTGCATTTAAGATTTCCTTTCCGGCTGGGATTTGAACCCAGGGCGACACTCATGGAAGCCCAACGCTCTCGCCAATATACTATCGGATCTATGTTGATCGGTGTCTTAATTATACTAAAAACAAAAAATGCACCTTAGTAATTATTGATCTAAAATCTTTGAAATCTAAAGGTCGAATGATTAAACTGACTCAGAATTTTCTTCCGTACATAAATAATCCATATTTGCAAAAGAAAGAAATTGAAAAAAAAAAGAATCTTCAAATTAGAAGAGAAATATATACATGGAAGATTTTCGTTCCGGCCGGGACTCGAACCCAGTACCACGCGCTTGGAACCCAACGGTCTAGCCATTAGGCTATCGGAGCTCTGTCCATGGAAGTCTTAAATATAATAAAAACAAAAAATACACCTTGGTAATTATTGATTCAAACACTTTGAAATTTACAGGTCGAATAATTAAACTGACTCAGAATTTTTCTCCCTACATAAATAATCAATATTCGCAAAAGAGAAAAATTAAAAAAAAAAGAAGAAGAAATTTCAAATTAGAAACTAAAAGTATACATTGAAGATTTTCGTTCAGGCTGGGACTCGAACCCAGGGCCACTCGCTTGGAAGCCTAACACTCTAGCCATTAGTCTATGGGAGCTTTGTCGGTGGGAGTTTTAAATATAATAAAAACAAAAAATGCACCTTGGTAATTGTTTATTTAAACACTTTGAAATCTTCGTGTCGAAAAATAAAACTGACTCAGAATTTTCTTCCCTACATAAATAATCAATAATTGCAAAGGAAAGAAATTGAAAAAAAAAAGAATTTTCAAATTGGAAAAGAAATATATACATTGAAGATATTCGCTCCGGCTGGGACTCGAACCCAGGCCACTCGCTTGGAAGACCAGCGGTCTAGCCATTAGGCTATCGGAGTTCTGTCGAGCGGAGTCTTACTGCCTGAATGATACTGCCTGACTGACAGACTGACTCACTGACTGACTGATACTGACTGACTGACTCACTGACAGACCGAGACTGACTGACTAACTGCCTGACTGACTGAGACTGGACTGACTGACTGACTGACTGACTAACTGACTGACTGAGACTGACTGACTGACTGCTTGACTCTCTGACTGGCTATTTCACTGACTGACTGAATGACTGACTGACACTGACTGACTGACTGCTTGACTACCTGACTGACTGCTTGACTGACTAACTGACTGGACAGGACTGACCGACTGACTGACTGACAGACTGACTGAATAAGGCTGACTGACTGACTGACTGACAGACTGACTGACTGACTGACTGACAGACTGACTGAATAAGGCTGACAGACTGACTGAATAAGGCTGACTGTCTGACTGACTGAATGACTGACTGACTGACTGACCGAGACTGACTGACTGACTGACTGAGACTGGACTGGACTGACTGACTGACTGACTGACTGAGACTGACTGACTGCTTTAGTGACTAACTGACTGCACAGGACTGACCGACTGACTGACTGACTGACTGCCTGACTGACTGACTGACTGAATGACTGACTGACTGAGACTAAATGACTGACTGCTTGACTGACTGGCTGAAGGACTAACTGACTGACTGAGTGACTGACTGACTGGACTGACTGACTGAGACTGAATGACTGAGTGCTTGACTGATTGACTGTCAGACTGACTGACTGACTTCGCAAAAGGGAAAAATAAAAAAAAAAGAATTATAAAATTAGAAAAAAATATTTGCATTTAAGATTTCCTTTCCGGCTGGGATTTGAACCCAGGGCGACACTCATGGAAGCCCAACGCTCTCGCCAATATACTATCGGATCTCTGTTGATCGGTGTCTTAATTATAATAAAAACAAAAAATGCACCTTAGTAATTATTGATCTAAAATCTTTGAAATCTAAAGGTCGAATGATTAAACTGACTCAGAATTTTCTTCCGTACATAAATAATCCATATTTGCAAAAGAAAGAAATTGAAAAAAAAAGAATCTTCAAATTAGAAGAGAAATATATACATGGAAGATTTTCGTTCCGGCCGGGACTCGAACCCAGTACCACGCGCTTGGAACCCAACGGTCTAGCCATTAGGCTATCGGAGCTCTGTCGATGGAAGTCTTAAATATAATAAAAACAAAAAATGCACCTTGGTAATTATTGATTCAAACACTTTGATATTTACAGGTCGAATAATTAAACTGACTCAGAATTTTTCTCCCTACATAAATAATCAATATTCGCAAAAGAGAAAAATTAAAAAAAAGAAGAAGAAATTTCAAATTAGAAACTAAAAGTATACATTGAAGATTTTCGTTCAGGCTGGGACTCGAACCCAGGGCCACTCGCTTGGAAGCCTAACACTCTAGCCATTAGTCTATGGGAGCTCTGTCGGTGGGAGTTTTAAATATAATAAAAACAAAAAATGCACCTTGGTAATTGTTTATTTAAACACTTTGAAATCTTCGTGTCGAAAAATTAAACTGACTCAGAATTTTCTTCCCTACATAAATAATCAATAATTGCAAAGGAAAGAAATTGAAAAAAAAAAGAATTTTCAAATTAGAAAAGAAATATATACATTGAAGATATTCGCTCCGGCTGGGACTCGAACCCAGGCCACTCGCTTGGAAGACCAGCGGTCTAGCCATTAGGCTATCGGAGTTCTGTCGAGCGGAGTCTTACTGCCTGACTGATACTGCCTGACTGACAGACTGACTCACTGACTGACTGATACTGACTGACTGACTCACTGACTGACCGAGACTGACTGACTAACTGCCTGACTGACTGAGACTGGACTCACTGACTGACTGACTGACTGACTGACTAACTGACTGACTGAGACTGACTGACTGACTGCTTGACTCTCTGACTGGCTATTTCACTGACTGACTATTTCACTGACTGACTGAATGACTAAATGACTGACTGACACTGACTGACTGACTGCTTGACTACCTGACTGACTGCTTGACTGACTAACTGACTGGACAGGACTGACCGACTGACTGACTGACAGACTGACTGAATAAGGATGACTGACAGACTGACTGAATAAGGCTGACTGACTGACTGACTGACAGACTGACTGAATAAGGCTGACCGACTGACTGACTGACTGACTGAATGACTGACTGACTGACTGACCGAGACTGACTGACTGACTGACTGAGACTGGACTGGACTGACTGACTGACTGACTGACTGAGACTGACTGACTGCTTTAGTGACTAACTGACTGCACAGGACTGACCGACTGACTGACTGACTGACTGCCTGACTGACTGACTGACTGAATGACTGACTGACTGAGACTAAATGTCTGACTGCTTGACTGACTGGCTGAAGGACTAACTGACTGACTGACTGGACTGACTGACTGAGACTGAATGACTGAGTGCTTGACTGATTGACTGTCAGACTGACTGACTGACTTCGCAAAAGGGAAAAATAAAAAAAAAAGAATTATAAAATTAGAAAAAAATATTTGCATTTAAGATTTCCTTTCCGGCTGGGATTTGAACCCAGGGCGACACTCATGGAAGCCCAACGCTCTCGCCAATATACTATCGGATCTCTGTTGATCGGTGTCTTAATTATACTAAAAACAAAAAATGCACCTTAGTAATTATTGATCTAAAATCTTTGAAATCTAAAGGTCGAATGATTAAACTGACTCAGAATTTTCTTCCGTACATAAATAATCCATATTTGCAAAAGAAAGAAATTGAAAAAAAAAAGAATCTTCAAATTAGAAGAGAAATATATACATGGAAGATTTTCGTTCCGGCCGGGACTCGAACCCAGTACCACGCGCTTGGAACCCAACGGTCTAGCCATTAGGCTATCGGAGCTCTGTCCATGGAAGTCTTAAATATAATAAAAACAAAAAATACACCTTGGTAATTATTGATTCAAACACTTTGAAATTTACAGGTCGAATAATTAAACTGACTCAGAATTTTTCTCCCTACATAAATAATCAATATTCGCAAAAGAGAAAAATTAAAAAAAAAGAAGAAGAAATTTCAAATTAGAAACTAATAGTATACATTGAAGATTTTCGTTCAGGCTGGGACTCGAACCCAGGGCCACTCGCTTGGAAGCCTAACACTCTAGCCATTAGTCTATGGGAGCTCTGTCGGTGGGAGTTTTAAATATAATAAAAACAAAAAATGCACCTTGGTAATTGTTTATTTAAACACTTTGAAATCTTCGTGTCGAAAAATTAAACTGACTCAGAATTTTCTTCCCTACATAAATAATCAATAATTGCAAAGGAAAGAAATTGAAAAAAAAAGAATTTTCAAATTAGAAAAGAAATATATACATTGAAGATATTCGCTCCGGCTGGGACTCGAACCCAGGCCACTCGCTTGGAAGACCAGCGGTCTAGCCATTAGGCTATCGGAGTTCTGTCGAGCGGAGTCTTACTGCCTGAATGATACTGCCTGACTGACAGACTGACTCACTGACTGACCGAGACTGACTGACTAACTGCTTGAATGACTGAGACTGGACTGACTGACTGACTGACTGACTGACTGACTAACTGACTGACTGAGACTGACTGACTGACTGCTTGACTCTCTGACTGGCTATTTCACTGACTGACTGAATGACTGACTGACACTGACTGACTGACTGCTTGACTACCTGACTGACTGCTTGACTGACTAACTGACTGGACAGGACTGACCGACTGACTGACTGACAGACTTACTGAATAAGGCTGACTGACTGACTGACTGACAGACTGACTGAATAAGGCTGACCGACTGACTGACTGCCTGACTGACTGACTGACTGAATGACTGACTGACTGACTGACCGAGACTGACTGACTGACTGACTGAGACTGGACTGGACTGACTGACTGACTGACTGACTGAGACTGACTGACTGCTTTAGTGACTAACTGACTGCACAGGACTGACCGACTGACTGACTGACTGACTGCCTGACTGACTGCCTGAGTGAATGACTGACTGACTGAGACTAAATGATTGACTGCTTGACTGACTGGCTGAAGGACTAACTGACTGACTGAGTGACTGACTGACTGGACTGACTGACTGAGACTGAATGACTGAGTGCTTGACTGATTGACTGTCAGACTGACTGACTGACTTCGCAAAAGGGAAAAATAAAAAAAAAAGAATTATAAAATTAGAAAACATATTTGCATTTAAGATTTCCTTTCCGGCTGGGATTTGAACCCAGGGCGACACTCATGGAAGCCCAACGCTCTCGCCAATATACTATCGGATCTCTGTTGATCGGTGTCTTAATTATAATAAAAACAAAAAATGCACCTTAGTAATTATTGATCTAAAATCTTTGAAATCTAAAGGTCGAATGATTAAACTGACTCAGAATTTTCTTCCGTACATAAATAATCCATATTTGCAAAAGAAAGAAATTGAAAAAAAAAGAATCTTCAAATTAGAAGAGAAATATATACATGGAAGATTTTCGTTCCGGCCGGGACTCGAACCCAGTACCACGCGCTTGGAACCCAACGGTCTAGCCATTAGGCTATCGGAGCTCTGTCGATGGAAGTCTTAAATATAATAAAAACAAAAAATGCACCTTGGTAATTATTGATTCAAACACTTTGAAATTTACAGGTCGAATAATTAAACTGACTCAGAATTTTTCTCCCTACATAAATAATCAATATTCGCAAAAGAGAAAAATTAAAAAAAAGAAGAAGAAATTTCAAATTAGAAACTAAAAGTATACATTGAAGATTTTCGTTCAGGCTGGGACTCGAACCCAGGGCCACTCGCTTGGAAGCCTAACACTCTAGCCATTAGTCTATGGGAGCTCTGTCGGTGGGAGTTTTAAATATAATAAAAACAAAAAATGCACCTTGGTAATTGTTTATTTAAACACTTTGAAATCTTCGTGTCGAAAAATTAAACTGACTCAGAATTTTCTTCCCTACATAAATAATCAATAATTGCAAAGGAAAGAAATTGAAAAAAAAAAGAATTTTCAAATTAGAAAAGAAATATATACATTGAAGATATTCGCTCCGGCTGGGACTCGAACCCAGGCCACTCGCTTGGAAGACCAGCGGTCTAGCCATTAGGCTATCGGAGTTCTGTCGAGCGGAGTCTTACTGCCTGACTGATACTGCCTGACTGACAGACTGACTCACTGACTGACTGATACTGACTGACTGACTCACTGACTGACCGAGACTGACTGACTAACTGCCTGACTGACTGAGACTGGACTGACTGACTGACTGACTAACTGACTGACTAACTGACTGACTGAGACTGACTGACTGACTGCTTGACTCTCTGACTGGCTATTTCACTGACTGACTGAATGACTAAATGACTGACTGACACTGACTGACTGACTGCTTGACTACCTGACTGACTGCTTGACTGACTAACTGACTGGACAGGACTGACCGACTGACTGACTGACAGACCGACTGAATAAGGCTGACTGACAGACTGACTGAATAAGGCTGACTGACTGACTGACTGACAGACTGACTGAATAAGGCTGACCGACTGACTGACTGCCTGACTGACTGACTGACTGAATGACTGACTGACTGACTGACCGAGACTGACTGACTGACTGACTGAGACTGGACTGGACTGACTGACTGACTGACTGACTGAGATTGACTGACTGCTTTAGTGACTAACTGACTGCACAGGACTGACCGACTGACTGACTGACTGATTGCCTGACTGACTGGCTGACTGAATGACTGACTGACTGAGACTAAATGACTGACTGCTTGACTGACTGGCTGAAGGACTAACTGACTGACTGAGTGACTGACTGACTGGACTGACTGACTGAGACTGAATGACTGAGTGCTTGACTGATTGACTGTCAGACTGACTAACCTACTTCGCAAAAGGGAAAAATAAAAAAAAAGAATTATAAAATTAGAAATAAATATTTGCATTTAAGATTTCCTTTCCGGCCGGGACTCGAACCCAGTACCACGCGCTAGGAACCCAACGGTCTAGCCATTAGGCTATCGGAGCTCTGTCGATGGAAGTCTTAAATATAATAAAAACAAAAAATGCACCTTGGTAATTATTGATTCAAACACTTTGAAATTTACAGGTCGAATAATTAAACTGACTCAGAATTTTTCTCCCTACATAAATAATCAATATTCGCAAAAGAGAAAAATTAAAAAAAAGAAGAAGAAATTTCAAATAAGAAACTAAAAGTATACATTGAAGATTTTCGTTCAGGCTGGGACTCGAACCCAGGGCCACTCGCTTGGAAGCCTAACACTCTAGCCATTAGTCTATGGGAGCTCTGTCGGTGGGAGTTTTAAATATAATAAAAACAAAAAATGCACCTTGGTAATTGTTTATTTAAACACTTTGAAATCTTCGTGTCGAAAAATTAAACTGACTCAGAATTTTCTTCCCTACATAAATAATCAATAATTGCAAAGGAAAGAAATTGAAAAAAAAAAAGAATTTTCAAATTAGAAAAGAAATTTATACATTGAAGATATTCGCTCCGGCTGGGACTCGAACCCAGGCCACTCGCTTGGAAGACCAGCGGTCTAGCCATTAGGCTATCGGAGTTCTGTCGAGCGGAGTCTTACTGCCTGACTGATACTGCCTGACTGACAGACTGACTCACTGACTGACTGATACTGACTGACTGACTCACTGACTGACCGAGACTGACTGACTAACTGCCTGACTGACTGAGACTGGACTCACTGACTGACTGACTGACTGACTGACTAACTGACTGACTGAGACTGACTGACTGACTGCTTGACTCTCTGACTGGCTATTTCACTGACTGACTATTTCACTGACTGACTGAATGACTAAATGACTGACTGACACTGACTGACTGACTGCTTGACTACCGGACTGACTGCTTGACTGACTAACTGACTGGACAGGACTGACCGACTGACTGACTGACAGACTGACTGAATAAGGATGACTGACAGACTGACTGAATAAGGCTGACTGACTGACTGACTGACAGACTGACTGAATAAGGCTGACCGACTGACTGACTGAATGACTGACTGACTGACTGACCGAGACTGACTGACTGACTGACTGAGACTGGACTGGACTGACTGACTGACTGACTGACTGAGACTGACTGCTTTAGTGACTAACTGACTGCACAGGACTGACCGACTGACTGACTGACTGACTGCCTGACTGACTGACTGACTGAATGACTGACTGACTGAGACTAAATGACTGACTGCTTGACTGACTGGCTGAAGGACTAACTGACTGACTGAGTGACTGACTGACTGGACTGACTGACTGAGACTGAATGACTGAGTGCTTGACTGATTGACTGTCAGACTGACTGACTGACTTCGCAAAAGGGAAAAATAAAAAAAAAAGAATTATAAAATTAGAAAAAAATATTTGCATTTAAGATTTCCTTTCCGGCTGGGATTTGAACCCAGGGCGACACTCATGGAAGCCCAACGCTCTCGCCAATATACTATCGGATCTCTGTTGATCGGTGTCTTAATTATACTAAAAACAAAAAATGCACCTTAGTAATTATTGATCTAAAATCTTTGAAATCTAAAGGTCGAATGATTAAACTGACTCAGAATTTTCTTCCGTACATAAATAATCCATATTTGCAAAAGAAAGAAATTGAAAAAAAAAAGAATCTTCAAATTAGAAGAGAAATATATACATGGAAGATTTTCGTTCCGGCCGGGACTCGAACCCAGTACCACGCGCTTGGAACCCAACGGTCTAGCCATTAGGCTATCGGAGCTCTGTCCATGGAAGTCTTAAATATAATAAAAACAAAAAATACACCTTGGTAATTATTGATTCAAACACTTTGAAATTTACAGGTCGAATAATTAAACTGACTCAGAATTTTTCTCCCTACATAAATAATCAATATTCGCAAAAGAGAAAAATTAAAAAAAAAGAAGAAGAAATTTCAAATTAGAAACTAAAAGTATACATTGAAGATTTTCGTTCAGGCTGGGACTCGAACCCAGGGCCACTCGCTTGGAAGCCTAACACTCTAGCCATTAGTCTATGGGAGCTTTGTCGGTGGGAGTTTTAAATATAATAAAAACAAAAAATGCACCTTGGTAATTGTTTATTTAAACACTTTGAAATCTTCGTGTCGAAAAATTAAACTGACTCAGAATTTTCTTCCCTACATAAATAATCAATAATTGCAAAGGAAAGAAATTGAAAAAAAAAAGAATTTTCAAATTAGAAAAGAAATATATACATTGAAGATATTCGCTCCGGCTGGGACTCGAACCCAGGCCACTCGCTTGGAAGACCAGCGGTCTAGCCATTAGGCTATCGGAGTTCTGTCGAGCGGAGTCTTACTGCCTGAATGATACTGCCTGACTGACAGACTGACTCACTGACTGACTGATACTGACTGACTGACTCACTGACAGACCGAGACTGACTGACTAACTGCCTGACTGACTGAGACTGGACTGACTGACTGACTGACTGACTGACTGACTAACTGACTGACTGAGACTGACTGACTGACTGCTTGACTCTCTGACTGGCTATTTCACTGACTGACTGAATGACTGACTGACACTGACTGACTGACTGCTTGACTACCTGACTGACTGCTTGACTGACTAACTGACTGGACAGGACTGACCGACTGACTGACTGACAGACTGACTGAATAAGGCTGACTGACTGACTGACTGACTGACTGACAGACTGACTGAATAAGGCTGACTGTCTGACTGACTGAATGACTGACTGACTGACTGACCGAGACTGACTGACTGACTGACTGAGACTGGACTGGACTGACTGACTGACTGACTGACTGAGACTGACTGACTGCTTTAGTGACTAACTGACTGCACAGGACTGACCGACTGACTGACTGACTGACTGCCTGACTGACTGACTGACTGAATGACTGACTGACTGAGACTAAATGACTGACTGCTTGACTGACTGGCTGAAGGACTAACTGACTGACTGAGTGACTGACTGACTGGACTGACTGACTGAGACTGAATGACTGAGTGCTTGACTGATTGACTGTCAGACTGACTGACTGACTTCGCAAAAGGGAAAAATAAAAAAAAAAGAATTATAAAATTAGAAAAAAATATTTGCATTTAAGATTTCCTTTCCGGCTGGGATTTGAACCCAGGGCGACACTCATGGAAGCCCAACGCTCTCGCCAATATACTATCGGATCTCTGTTGATCGGTGTCTTAATTATAATAAAAACAAAAAATGCACCTTAGTAATTATTGATCTAAAATCTTTGAAATCTAAAGGTCGAATGATTAAACTGACTCAGAATTTTCTTCCGTACATAAATAATCCATATTTGCAAAAGAAAGAAATTGAAAAAAAAAGAATCTTCAAATTAGAAGAGAAATATATACATGGAAGATTTTCGTTCCGGCCGGGACTCGAACCCAGTACCACGCGCTTGGAACCCAACGGTCTAGCCATTAGGCTATCGGAGCTCTGTCGATGGAAGTCTTAAATATAATAAAAACAAAAAATGCACCTTGGTAATTATTGATTCAAACACTTTGAAATTTACAGGTCGAATAATTAAACTGACTCAGAATTTTTCTCCCTACATAAATAATCAATATTCGCAAAAGAGAAAAATTAAAAAAAAGAAGAAGAAATTTCAAATTAGAAACTAAAAGTATACATTGAAGATTTTCGTTCAGGCTGGGACTCGAACCCAGGGCCACTCGCTTGGAAGCCTAACACTCTAGCCATTAGTCTATGGGAGCTCTGTCGGTGGGAGTTTTAAATATAATAAAAACAAAAAATGCACCTTGGTAATTGTTTATTTAAACACTTTGAAATCTTCGTGTCGAAAAATTAAACTGACTCAGAATTTTCTTCCCTACATAAATAATCAATAATTGCAAAGGAAAGAAATTGAAAAAAAAAAGAATTTTCAAATTAGAAAAGAAATATATACATTGAAGATATTCGCTCCGGCTGGGACTCGAACCCAGGCCACTCGCTTGGAAGACCAGCGGTCTAGCCATTAGGCTATCGGAGTTCTGTCGAGCGGAGTCTTACTGCCTGACTGATACTGCCTGACTGACAGACTGACTCACTGACTGACTGATACTGACTGACTGACTCACTGACTGACTGAGACTGACTGACTAACTGCCTGACTGACTGAGACTGGACTGACTGACTGACTGACTAACTGACTGACTAACTGACTGACTGAGACTGACTGACTGACTGCTTGACTCTCTGACTGGCTATTTCACTGACTGACTGAATGACTAAATGACTGACTGACACTGACTGACTGACTGCTTGACTACCTGACTGACTGCTTGACTGACTAACTGACTGGACAGGACTGACCGACTGACTGACTGACAGACCGACTGAATAAGGATGACTGACAGACTGACTGAATAAGGCTGACTGACTGACTGACTGACAGACTGACTGAATAAGGCTGACCGACTGACTGACTGCCTGACTGACTGACTGACTGAATGACTGACTGACTGACTGACCGAGACTGACTGACTGACTGACTGAGACTGGACTGGACTGACTGACTGACTGACTGACTGAGACTGACTGACTGACTGACTGACTGACTGACTGACTGACTGAATGACTGACTGACTGAGACTAAATGACTGACTGCTTGACTGACTGGCTGAAGGACTAACTGACTGACTGAGTGACTGACTGACTGGACTGACTGACTGAGACTGAATGACTGAGTGCTTGACTGATTGACTGTCAGACTGACTGACTGACTTCGCAAAAGGGAAAAATAAAAAAAAAGAATTATAAAATTAGAAAAAAATATTTGCATTTAAGATTTCCTTTCCGGCCGGGACTCGAACCCAGTACCACGCGCTAGCAACCCACCGGTCTAGCCATTAGGCTATCGGAGCTCTGTCGATGGAAGTCTTAAATATAATAAAAACAAAAAATGCACCTTGGTAATTATTGATTCAAACACTTTGAAATTTACAGGTCGAATAATTAAACTGACTCAGAATTTTTCTCCCTACATAAATAATCAATATTCGCAAAAGAGAAAAATTAAAAAAAAAGAAGAAGAAATTTCAAATTAGAAACTAAAAGTATACATTGAAGATTTTCGTTCAGGCTGGGACTCGAACCCAGGGCCACTCGCTTGGAAGCCTAACACTCTAGCCATTAGTCTATGGGAGCTCTGTCGGTGGGAGTTTTAAATATAATAAAAACAAAAAATGCACCTTGGTAATTGTTTATTTAAACACTTTGAAATCTTCGTGTCGAAAAATTAAACTGACTCAGAATTTTCTTCCCTACATAAATAATCAATAATTGCAAAGGAAAGAAATTGAAAAAAAAAAAGAATTTTCAAATTAGGAAAGAAATATATACATTGAAGACATTCGCTCCGGCTGGGACTCGAACCCAGGCCACTCGCTTGGAAGACCAGCGGTCTAGCCATTAGGCTATCGGAGTTCTGTCGAGCGGAGTCTTACTGCCTGACTGACAGACTGACTCACTGACTGACTGATACTGACTGACTGACTCACTGACTGACCGAGACTGACTGACTAACTGCCTGACTGACTGAGACTGGACTGACTGACTGACTGACTGACTGACTGACTGACTGAGACTGACTGACTGACTGCTTGACTCTATGACTGGCTATTTCACTGACTGACTGAATGACTAAATGACTGACTGACACTGACTGACTGACTGCTTGACTACCTGACTGACTGCTTGACTGACTAACTGACTGGACAGGACTGACCGACTGACTGACTGACAGACTGACTGAATAAGGATGACTGACAGACTGACTGAATAAGGCTGACTGACTGACTGACTGACAGACTGACTGAATAAGGCTGACCGACTGACTGACTGCCTGACTGACTGACTGACTGACTGACTGACTGACCGAGACTGACTGTCTGACTGACTGAGACTGGACTGGACTGACTGACTGACTGACTGACTGAGACTGACTGACTGCTTTAGTGACTAACTGACTGCACAGGACTGACCGACTGACTGACTGACTGACTGCCTGACTGACTGACTGACTGAATGACTGACTGACTGAGACTAAATGACTGACTGCTTGACTGACTGGCTGAAGGACTAACTGACTGACTGAGTGACTGACTGACTGGACTGACTGACTGAGACTGAATGACTGAGTGCTTGACTGATTGACTGTCAGACTGACTGACTGACTTCGCAAAAGGGAAAAATAAAAAAAAAAGAATTATAAAATTAGAAAAAAATATTTACATTTAAGATTTCCTTTCCGGCCGGGACTCGAACCCAGTACCACGCGCTAGGAACCCAACGGTCTAGCCATTAGGCTATCGGAGCTCTGTCGATGGAAGTCTTAAATATAATAAAAACAAAAAATGCACCTTGGTAATTATTGATTCAAACACTTTGAAATTTACAGGTCGAATAATTAAACTGACTCAGAATTTTTCTCCCTACATAAATAATCAATATTCGCAAAAGAGAAAAATTAAAAAAAAAAGAAGAAGAAATTTCAAATTAGAAACTAAAAGTACACATTGAAGATTTTCGTTCAGGCTGGGACTCGAACCCAGGGCCACTCGCTTGGAAGCCTAACACTCTAGCCATTAGTCTATGGGAGCTCTGTCGGTGGCAGTTTTAAATATAATAAAAACAAAAAATGCACCTTGGTAATTGTTTATTTAAACACTTTGAAATCTTCGTGTCGAAAAATTAAACTGACTCAGAATTTTCTTCCCTACATAAATAATCAATAATTGCAAAGGAAAGAAATTGAAAAAAAAAGAATTTTCAAATTAGAAAAGAAATATATACATTGAAGATATTCGCTCCGGCTGGGATTCGAACCCAGGCCACTCGCTTGGAAGACCAGCGGTCTAGCCATTAGGCTATCGGAGTTCTGTCGAGCGGAGTCTTACTGCCTGACTGATAATGCCTGACTGACAGACTGACTCACTGACTGACTGATACTGACTGACTGACTCACTGACTGACCGAGACTGACTGACTAACTGCCTGACTGACTGAGACTGGACTGACTGACTGACTGACTGACTGACTGTCTGACTAACTGACTGACTGAGACTGACTGACTGACTGCTTGACTCTCTGACTGGCTATTTCACTGACTGACTGAATGACTAAATGACTGACTGACACTGACTGACTGACTGCTTGACTACCTGACTGACTGCTTGACTGACTAACTGACTGGACAGGACTGACCGACTGACTGACTGACAGACTGACTGAATAAGGATGACTGACAGACTGACTGACAGACTGACTGAATAAGGCTGACCGACTGACTGACTGCCTGACTGACTGACTGACTGACCGAGACTGACTGACTGACTGAATGAGACTGGACTGGACTGACTGACTGACTGACTGACTGAGACTGACTGACTGCTTTAGTGACTAACTGACTGCACAGGACTGACCGACTGACTGACTGACTGACTGCCTGACTGACTGACTGACTGAATGACTGACTGACTGAGACTAAATGACTGACTGCTTGACTGACTGGCTGAAGGACTAACTGACTGACTGAGTGACTGACTGACTGGACTGACTGACTGAGACTGAATGACTGAGTGCTTGACTGATTGACTGTCAGACTGACTGACTGACTTCGCAAAAGGGAAAAATAAAAAAAAAGAATTATAAAATTAGAAAAAAATATTTGCATTTAAGATTTCCTTTCCGGCCGGGACTCGCACCCAGTACCACGCGCTAGGAACCCAACGGTCTAGCCATTAGGCTATCGGAGCTCTGTCGATGGTAGTCTTAAATATAATAAAAACAAAAAATGCACCTTGGTAATTATTGATTCAAACACTTTGAAATTTACAGGTCGAATAATTAAACTGACTCAGAATTTTTCTCCCTACATAAATAATCAATATTCGCAAAAGAGAAAAATTAAAAAAAAAAGAAGAAGAAATTTCAAATTAGAAACTAAAAGTATACATTGAAGATTTTCGTTCAGGCTGGGACTCGAACCCAGGGCCACTCGCTTTTAAGCCTAACACTCTAGCCATTAGTCTATGGGAGCTCTGTCGGTGGGAGTTTTAAATATAATAAAAACAAAAAATGCACCTTGGTAATTGTTTATTTAAACACTTTGAAATCTTCGTGTCGAAAAATTAAACTGACTCAGAATTTTCTTCCCTACATAAATAATCAATACTTGCAAAGGAAAGAAATTGAAAAAAAAAAGAATTTTCAAATTAGAAAAGAAATATATACATTGAAGATATTCGCTCCGGCTGGGACTCGAACCCAGGCCACTCGCTTGGAAGACCAGCGGTCTAGCCATTAGGCTATCGGAGTTCTGTCGAGCGGAGTCTTACTGCCTGAGTGATACTGCCTGACTGACAGACTGACTCACTGACTGACTGATACTGACTGACTGACTCACTGACTGACCGAGACTGACTGACTAACTGCCTGACTGACTGAGACTGGACTGACTGACTGACTGACTGACTAACTGACTAACTGACTGACTGAGACTGACTGACTGACTGCTTGACTCTCTGACTGGCTATTTCACTGACTGACTGAATGACTAAATGACTGACTGACACTGATTGACTGACTGCTTGACTACCTGACTGACTGCTTGACTGACTAACTGACTGGACAGGACTGACCGACTGACTGACTGACAGACTGACTGAATAAGGATGACCGACAGACTGACTGAATAAGGCTGACTGACTGACTGACTGACAGTCTGACTGAATAAGGCTGACCGACTGACTGACTGCCTGACTGACTGACTGAGACTGGACTGGACTGACTGACTGACTGACTGACTGAGACTGACTGACTGCTTTAGTGACTAACTGACTGCACAGGACTGACCGACTGACTGACTGACTGACTGCCTGACTGACTGACTGACTGAATGACTGACTGACTGAGACTAAATGACTGACTGCTTGACTGACTGGCTGAAGGACTAACTGACTGACTGAGTGACTGACTGACTGGACTGACTGACTGAGACTGAATGACTGAGTGCTTGACTGATTGACTGTCAGACTGACTGACTGACTTCGCAAAAGGGAAAAATAAAAAAAAAAAAGAATTATAAAATTAGAAAAAAATATTTGCATTTAAGATTTCCTTTCCGGCCGGGACTCGAACCCAGTACCACGCGCTAGGAACCCAACTGTCTAGCCATTAGGCTATCGGAGCTCTGTCGATGGAAGTCTTAAATATAATAAAAACAAAAAATGCACCTTGGTAATTATTGATTCAAACACTTTGAAATTTACAGGTCAAATAATTAAACTGACTCAGAATTTTTCTCCCTACATAAATAATCAATATTCGCAAAAGAGAAAAATTAAAAAAAAAAAGAAGAAGAAATTTCAAATTAGAAACTAAAAGTATACATTGAAGATTTTCGTTCAGGCTGGGACTCGAACCCAGGGCCACTCGCTTGGAAGCCTAACACTCTAGCCATTAGTCTATGGGAGCTCTGTCGGTGGGAGTTTTAAATATAATAAAAACAAAAAATGCACCTTGGTAATTGTTTATTTAAACACTTTGAAATCTTCGTGTCGAAAAATTAAACTGACTCAGAATTTTCTTCCCTACATAAATAATCAATAATTGCAAAGGAAAGAAATTGAAAAAAAAAAAGAATTTTCAAATTAGAAAAGAAATATATACATTGAAGATATTCGCTCCGGCTGGGACTCGAACCCAGGCCACTCGCTTGGAAGACCAGCGGTCTAGCCATTAGGCTATCGGAGTTCTGTCGAGCGGAGTCTTACTGCCTGAGTGATACTGCCTGACTGACAGACTGACTCACTGACTGACTGATACTGACTGACTGATACTGACTGACTGACTCACTGACTGACCGAGACTGACTGACTAACTGCCTGACTGACTGAGACTGGACTGACTGACTGACTGACTGACTGACTGACTAACTGACTGACTGAGACTGACTGACTGACTGCTTGACTCTCTGACTGGCTATTTCACTGACTGACTGAGTGACTAAATGACTGACTGAATGACTAAATGACTGACTGCTTGACTACCTGACTGACTGCTTGACTGTCTAACTGACTGGACAGGACTGACCGACTGACTGACTGACAGACTGACTGAATAAGGCTGACTGACTGACTGACTGACAGACTGACTGAATAAGGCTGACCGACTGACTGACTGCCTGACTGACTGACTGACTGAATGACTGACTGACTGACTGACCGAGACTGACTGACTGACTGACTGAGACTGGACTGGACTGACTGACTGACTGACTGACTGAGACTGACTGACTGCTTTAGTGACTAACTGACTGCACAGGACTGACCGACTGACTGACTGACTGACTGCCTGACTGACTGACTGACTGAATGACTGACTGACTGAGACTAAATGACTGACTGCTTGACTGACTGGCTGAAGGACTAACTGACTGACTGAGTGACTGACTGACTGGACTGACTGACTGAGACTGAATGACTGAGTGCTTGACTGATTGACTGTCAGACTGACTGACTGACTTCGCAAAAGGGAAAAATAAAAAAAAAGAATTATAAAATTAGAAAAAAATATTTGCATTTAAGATTTCCTTTCCGGCTGGGATTTGAACCCAGGGCGACACTCATGGAAGCCCAACGCTCTCGCCAATATACTATCGGATCTCTGTTGATCGGTGTCTTAATTATAATAAAAACAAAAAATGCACCTTAGTAATTATTGATCTAAAATCTTTGAAATCTAAAGGTCGAATGATTAAACTGACTCAGAATTTTCTTCCGTACATAAATAATCCATATTTGCAAAAGAAAGAAATTGAAAAAAAAAAGAATTTTCAAATTAGAAAAGAAATATATACATTGAAGATATTCGCTCCGGCTGGGACTCGAACCCAGGCCACTCGCTTGGAAGACCAGCGGTCTAGCCATTAGGCTATCGGAGTTCTGTCGAGCGGAGTCTTACTGACTGACTGATACTGACTGACTGACTCACTGACTGACCGAGACTGACTGACTAACTGCCTGACTGACTGAGACTGGACTGACTGACTGACTGACTGACTGACTGACTGACTGACGAACTGACTGACTGAGACTGACTGAGACTGACTGAGACTGACTGACTGACTGCTTGACTCTCTGACTGGCTATTTCACTGACTGACTGAATGACTAAATGACTGACTGACACTGACTGACTGACTGCTTGACTACCTGACTGACTGCTTGACTGACTAACTGACTGGACAGGACTGACCGACTGACTGACTGAATAAGGCTGACTGACTGACTGACTGACGGACTGACTGAATAAGGCTGACCGACTGACTGACTGCCTGACTGACTGAATGACTGACTGACTGACTGACTGACCGAGACTGACTGACTGACTGACTGAGACTGGACTGGACTGACTGACTGACTGACTGACTGAGACTGACTGACTGCTTTAGTGACTAACTGACTGCACAGGACTGACCGACTGACTGACTGACTGACTGCCTGACTGACTGACTGACTGAATGACTGACTGACTGAGACTAAATGACTGACTGCTTGACTGACTGGCTGAAGGACTAACTGACTGACTGAGTGACTGACTGACTGGACTGACTGACTGAGACTGAATGACTGAGTGCTTGACTGTCAGACTGACTGACTGACTTCGCAAAAGGGAAAAATAAAAAAAAAAGAATTATAAAATTAGAAAAAAATATTTGCATTTAAGATTTCCTTTCCGGCCGGCACCCGAACCCAGTACCACGCGCTAGGAACCCAACGGTCTAGCCATTAGGCTATCGGAGCTCTGTCGATGGAAGTCTTAAATATAATAAAAACAAAAAATGCACCTTGGTAATTATTGATTCAAACACTTTGAAATTTACAGGTCGAATAATTAAACTGACTCAGAATTTTTCTCCCTACATAAATAATCAATATTCGCAAAAGAGAAAAATTAAAAAAAAAGAAGAATTTTCAAATTAGAAACTAAAAGTATACATTGAAGATTTTCGTTCAGGCTGGGACTCGAACCCAGGGCCACTCGCTTGGAAGCCTAACACTCTAGCCATTAGTCAATGGGAGCTCTGTCGGTGGGAGTTTTAAATATAATAAAAACAAAAAATGCACCTTGGTAATTGTTTATTTAAACACTTTGAAATCTTCGTGTCGAAAAATTAAACTGACTCAGAATTTTCTTCCCTACATAAATAATCAATAATTGCAAAGGAAAGAAATTGAAAAAAAAAAAAAAAGAATTTTCAAATTAGAAAAGAAATATATACATTGAAGATATTCGCTCCGGCTGGGACTCGAACCCAGGCCACTCGCTTGGAAGACCAGCGGTCTAGCCATTAGGCTATCGGAGTTCCGTCGAGCGGAGTCTTACTGCCTGAGTGATACTGCCTGACTGACAGACTGACTCACTGACTGACTGATACTGACTGACTGATACTGACTGACTGACTCACTGACTGACCGAGACTGACTGACTAACTGCCTGACTGACTGAGACAGGACTGACTGACTGACTGAGACTGGACTGACTGACTGACTGACTGACTAACTGACTGACTGAGACTGACTGACTGACTGCTTGACTCTCTGACTGGCTATTTCACTGACTGACTGAATGACTAAATGACTGACTGACACTGACTGACTGACTGCTTGACTACCTGACTGACTGCTTGACTACCTGACTGACTGCTTGACTGACTAACTGACTGGACAGGACTGACCGACTGACTGACTGACAGACTGACTGAATAAGGATGACTGACAGACTGACTGAATAAGGCTGACTGAATAAGGCTGACTGACTGACTGACTGACAGACTGACTGAATAAGGCTGACCGACTGACTGACTGCCTGACTGACTGACTGACTGAATGACTGACTGACTGACTGACCGAGACTGACTGACTGACTGACTGAGACTGGACTGGACTGACTGACTGACTGACTGACTGAGACTGACTGACTGCTTTAGTGACTAACTGACTGCACAGGACTGACCGACTGACTGACTGACTGACTGCCTGACTGACTGACTGACTGAATGAGTGACTGACTGAGACTAAATGACTGACTGCTTGACTGACTGGCTGAAGGACTAACTGACTGACTGAGTGACTGACTGACTGGACTGACTGACTGAGACTGAATGACTGAGTGCTTGACTGATTGACTGTCAGACTGACTGACTGACTTCGCAAAAGGGAAAAATAAAAAAAAAGAATTATAAAATTAGAAAAAAATATTTGCATTTAAGATTTCCTTTCCGGCCGGGACTCGAACCCAGTACCACGCGCTAGGAACCCAACGGTCTAGCCATTAGGCTATCGGAGCTCTGTCGATGGAAGTCTTAAATATAATAAAAACAAAAAATGCACCTTGGTAATTATTGATTCAAACACTTTGAAATTTACAGGTCGAATAATTAAACTGACTCAGAATTTTTCTCCCTACATAAATAATCAATATTCGCAAAAGAGAAAAATTAAAAAAAAAAGAAGAAGAAATTTCAAATTAGAAACTAAAAGTATACATTGAAGATTTTCGTTCAGGCTGGGACTCGAACCCAGGGCCACTCGCTTGGAAGCCTAACACTCTAGCCATTAGTCTATGGGAGCTCTGTCGGAGGGAGTTTTAAATATAATAAAAACAAAAAATTCACCTTGGTAATTTTTTATTTAAACACTTTGAAATCTTAGTGTCGAAAAATTAAACTGACTCAGAATTTTCTTCCCTACATAAATAATCAATAATTGCAAAGGAAAGAAATTGAAAAAAAAAAAGGATTTTCAAATTAGAAAAGAAATATATACATCGTAGATATTCGCTCCGGCTGGGACTCGAACCCAGGCCACTCGCTTGGAAGACCAGCGGTCTAGCCATTAGGCTATCGGAGTTCTGTCGAGCGGAGTCTTACTGCCTGACTGATACTGCCTGACTGACAGACTGACTCACTGACTGACTGATACTGACTGACTGACTCACTGACTGACCGAGACTGACTGACTAACTGCCTGACTGACTGAGACTGGACTGACTGACTGACTGACTGACTGACTGACTAACAGACTGACTGAGACTGAATGACTGACTGCTTGACTCTCTGACTGGCTATTTCACTGACTGACTGAATGACTAAATGACTGACTGACACTGACTGACTGACTGCTTGACTACCTGACTGACTGCTTGACTGACTGACTGACAGACTGACTGAATAAGGATGACTGACAGACTGACTGAATAAGGCTGACTGACTGACTGACTGACAGACTGACTGAATAAGGCTGACCGACTGACTGACTGCCTGACTGACTGACTGACTGACTGAATGACTGACTGACTGACTGACCGAGACTGACTGACTGACTGACTGAGACTGGACTGGACTGACTGACTGACTGAGACTGACTGACTGCTTTAGTGACTAACTGACTGCACAGGACTGACCGACTGACTGACTGACTGACTGCCTGACTGACTGACTGACTGAATGACTGACTGACTGAGACTAAATGACTGACTGCTTGACTGACTGGCTGAAGGACTAACTGACTGACTGAGTGACTGACTGACTGGACTGACTGACTGAGACTGAATAACTGAGTGCTTGACTGATTGACTGTCAGACTGACTGACTGACTTCGCAAAAGGGAAAAATAAAAAAAAAAGAATTATAAAATTAGAAAAAAATATTTGCATTTAAGATTTCCTTTCCGGCCGGGACTCGAACCCAGTACCACGCGCTAGGAACCCAACGGTCTAGCCATTAGGCTATCGGAGCTCTGTCGATGGAAGTCTTAAATATAATAAAAACAAAAAATGCACCTTGGTAATTATTGATTCAAACACTTTGAAATTTACAGGTCGATTAATTAAACTGACTCAGAATTTTTCTCCCTACATAAATAATCAATATTCGCAAAAGAGAAAAAATAAAAAAAAAAGAAGAAGAAATTTCAAATTAGAAACTAAAAGTATACATTGAAGATTTTCGTTCTGGCTGGGCCTCGAACCCAGGGCCACTCGCTTGGAAGCCTAACACTCTAGCCATTAGTCTATGGGAGCTCTGTCGGTGGGAGTTTTAAATATAATAAAAACAAAAAATGCACCTTGGTAATTGTTTATTTAAACACTTTGAAATCTTCGTGTCGAAAAATTAAACTGACTCAGAATTTTCTTCCCTACATAAATAATCAATAATTGCAAAGGAAAGAAATTGAAAAAAAAAAGAATTTTCAAATTAGAAAAGAAATATATACATTGAAGATATTCGCTCCGGCTGGGACTCGAACCCAGGCCACTCGCTTGGAAGACCAGCGGTCTAGCCATTAGGCTATCGGAGTTCTGTCGAGCGGAGTCTTACTGCCTGACTGATACTGCCTGACTGACAGACTGACTCACTGACTGATTGATACTGACTGACTGACTCACTGACTGACCGAGACTGACTGACTAACTGCCTGACTGACTGAGACTGGACTGACTGACTGACTGACTGACTGACTGACTAACAGACTGACTGACTGCTTGACTCTCTGACTGGCTATTTCACTGACTGACTGAATGACTAAATGACTGACTGACACTGACTGACTGACTGCTTGACTACCTGACTGACTGCTTGACTGACTAACTGACTGGACAGGACTGACCGACTGACTGACTGACAGACTGACTGAATAAGGACGACTGACAGACTGACTGAATAAGGCTGACTGACTGACTGACTGACAGACTGACTGAATAAGGCTGACCGACTGACTGACTGCCTCACTGACTGACTGACTGAATGACTGACTGACTGACTGACCGAGACTGGACTGGACTGACTGACTGACTGACTGACTGAGACTGACTGACTGCTTTAGTGACTAACTGACTGCACAGGACTGACCGACTGACTGACTGACTGACTGCCTGACTGACTGACTGACTGAATGACTGACTGACTGAGACTAAATGACTGACTGCTTGACTGACTGGCTGAAGGACTAACTGACTGACTGAGTGACTGACTGACTGGACTGACTGACTGAGACTGAATGACTGAGTGCTTGACTGATTGACTGTCAGACTGACTGACTGACTTCGCAAAAGGGAAAAATAAAAAAAAAAGAATTATAAAATTAGAAAAAAATATTTGCATTTAAGATTTCCTTCCCGGCTGGGATTTGAACCCAGGGCGACACTCATGGAAGCCCAACGCTCTCGCCAATATACTATAGGATCTCTGCTGATCGGTGTCTTAATTATAATAAAAACAAAAAATGCACCTTAGTAATTATTGATCTAAAATCTTTGAAATCTAAAGGTCGAATGATTAAATTGACTCAGAATTTTCTTCCGTACATAAATAATCCATATTTGCAAAAGAAAGAAATTGAAAAAAAAAAGAATCTTCAAATTAGAAGAGAAATATATACATGGAAGATTTTCGTTCCGGCCGGGACTCGAACCCTGTACCACGCGCTTGGAACCCAACGGTCTAGCCATTAGGCTATCGGAGCTCTGTCGATGGAAGTCTTAAATATAATAAAAACAAAAAATGCACCTTGGTAATTATTGATTCAAACACTTTGACATTTACAGGTCGAATAATTAAACTGACTCAGAATTTTTCTCCCTACATAAATAATCAATATTCGCAAAACAGAAAAATTCAAAAAAAGAAGAAGAAATTTCAAATTAGAAACTAAAAGTATACATTGAAGATTTTCGTTCAGGCTGGGACTCGAACCCAGGGCCACTCGCTTGGAAGCCTAACACTCTAGCCGTTAGTCTATGGGAGCTCTGTCGGTGGGAGTTTTAAATATAATAAAAACAAAAAATGCACCTTGGTAATTGTTTATTTAAACACTTTGAAATCTTCGTGTCGAAAAATTAAACTGACTCAGAATTTTCTTCCCTACATAAATAATCAATAATTGCAAAGGAAAGAAATTGAAAAAAAAAAAGAATTTCCAAATTAGAAAAGAAATATATACATTGAAGATATTCGCTCCGGCTGGGACTCGAACCCAGGCCACTCGCTTGGAAGACCAGCGGTCTTGCCATTAGGCTATCGGAGTTCTGTCGAGCGGAGTCTTACTGCCTGACTGATACTGCCTGACTGACAGACTGACTCACTGACTGACTGATACTGACTGACTGACTCACTGACTGACCGAGACTGACTGACTAACTGCCTGACTGACTGAGACTGGACTGACTGACTGACTGACTGACTGACGGACTAACTGACTGACTGAGACTGACTGACTGACTGCTTGACTCTCTGACTGGCTATTTCACTGACTGACTGAATGACTAAATGACTGACTGACACTGACTGACTGACTGCTTGACTACCTGACTGACTGCTTGACTGACTAACTGACTGGACAGGACTGACCGACTGACTGACTGACAGACTGACTGAATAAGGATGACTGACAGACTGACTGAATAAGGCTGACTGACTGACTGACTGACAGACTGACTGAATAAGGCTGACCGACTGACTGACTGACTGACTGAATGACTGACTGACTGACTGACCGAGACTGACTGACTGACTGACTGAGACTGGACTGGACTGGACTGACTGACTGACTGACTGACTGAGACTGACTGACTGCTTTAGTGACTAACTGACTGCACAGGACTGACCGACTGACTGACTGACTGACTGCCTGACTGACTGACTGACTGAATGACTGACTGACTGAGACTAAATGACTGACTGCTTGACTGACTGGCTGAAGGACTAACTGACTGACTGAGTGACTGACTGACTGGACTGACTGACTGAGACTGAATGACTGAGTGCTTGACTGATTCACTGTCAGACTGACTGACTGACTTCGCAAAAGGGGAAAAAAAAAGAATTATAAAATTAGAAAAAAATATTTGCATTTAAGATTTCCTTTCCGGCCGGGACTCGAACCCAGTACCACGCGCTAGGAACCCAACGGTCTAGCCATTAGGCTATCGGAGCTCTGTCGATGGAAGTCTTAAATATAATAAAAACAAAAAATGCACCTTGGTAATTATTGATTCAAACACTTTGAAATTTACAGGTCGAATAATTAAACTGACTCAGAATTTTTCTCCCTACATAAATAATCAACATTCGCAAAAGAGAAAAATTTAAAAAAAAAAGAAGAAGAAATTTCAAATTAGAAACTAAAAGTATACATTGAAGATTTTCGTTCAGGCTGGGACTCGAACCCAGGGCCACTCGCTTGGAAGCCTAACACTCTAGCCATTAGTCGACGGGAGCTCTGTCGGTGGGAGTTTTAAATATAATAAAAACAAAAAATGCACCTTGGTAATTGTTTATTTAAACACTTTGAAATCTTCGTGTCGAAAAATTAAACTGACTCAGAATTTTCTTCCCTACATAAATAATCAATAATTGCAAAGGAAAGAAATTGAAAAAAAAAGAATTTTCAAATTAGAAAAGAAATATATACATTGAAGATATTCGCTCCGGCTGGGACTCGAACCCAGGCCACTCGCTTGGAAGACCAGCGGTCTAGCCATTAGGCTATCGGAGTTCTGTCGAGCGGAGTCTTACTGCCTGACTGATACTGCCTGACTGACAGACTGACTCACTGACTGACTGATACTGACTGACTGACTCACTGACTGACCGAGACTGACTGACTAACTGCCTGACTGACTGAGACTGGACTGACTGACTGACTGACTGACTGACTGACTAACTGACTGACTGAGACTGACTGACTGACTGCTTGACTCTCGGACTGGCTATTTCACTGACTGACTGAATGACTAAATGACTGACTGACACTGACTGACTGACTGCTTGACTACCTGACTGACTGCTTGACTGACTAACTGACTGGACAGGACTGACCGACTGACTGACTGACAGACTGACTGAATAAGGATGACTGACAGACTGACTGAATAAGGCTGACTGACTGACTGACTGACAGACTGACTGAATAAGGCTGACCGACTGACTGACTGCCTGACTGACTGACTGACTGACTGAATGACTGACTGACTGACTGACCGAGACTGACTGACTGACTGACTGAGACTGGACTGGACTGACTGACTGACTGAGACTGACTGACTGCTTTAGTGACTAACTGACTGCACAGGACTGACCGACTGACTGACTGACTGACTGCCTGACTGACTGACTGAGTGAATGACTGACTGACTGAGACTAAATGACTGACTGCTTGACTGACTGGCTGAAGGACTAACTGACTGACTGAGTGACTGACTGACTGGACTGACTGACTGAGACTGAATAACTGAGTGCTTGACTGATTGACTGTCAGACTGACTGACTGACTTCGCAAAAGGGAAAAATAAAAAAAAAAGAATTATAAAATTAGAAAAAAATATTTGCATTTAAGATTTCCTTCCCGGCTGGGATTTGAACCCAGGGCGACACTCATGGAAGCCCAACGCTCTCGCCAATATACTATAGGATCTCTGTTGATCGGTGTCTTAATTATAATAAAAACAAAAAATGCACCTTAGTAATTATTGATCTAAAATCTTTGAAATCTAAAGGTCGAATGATTAAACTGACTCAGAATTTTCTTCCGTACATAAATAATCCATATTTGCAAAAGAAAGAAATTGAAAAAAAAAAAGAAACTTCAAATTAGAAGAGAAATATATACATGGAAGATTTTCGTTCCGGCCGGGACTCGAACCCTGTACCACGCGCTTGGAACCCAACGGTCTAGCCATTAGGCTATCGGAGCTCTGTCGATGGAAGTCTTAAATATAATAAAAACAAAAAATGCACCTTGGTAATTATTGATTCAAACACTTTGAAATTTACAGGTCGAATAATTAAACTGACTCAGAATTTTTCTCCCTACATAAATAATCAATATTCGCAAAAGAGAAAAATTAAAAAAAAGAAGAAGAAATTTCAAATTAGAAACTAAAAGTATACATTGAAGATTTTCGTTCAGGCTGGGACTCGAACCCAGGGCCACTCGCTTGGAAGCCTAACACTCTAGCCATTAGTCTATGGGAGCTCTGTCGGTGGGAGTTTTAAATATAATAAAAACAAAAAATGCACCTTGGTAATTGTTTATTTAAACACTTTGAAATCTTCGTGTCGAAAAATTAAACTGACTCAAAATTTTCTTCCCTACATAAATAATCAATAATTGCAAAGGAAAGAAATTGAAAAAAAAAAAGAATTTCCAAATTAGAAAAGAAATATATACATTGAAGATATTCGCTCCGGCTGGGACTCGAACCCAGGCCACTCGCTTGGAAGACCAGCGGTCTTGCCATTAGGCTATCGGAGTTCTGTCGAGCGGAGTCTTACTGCCTGACTGATACTGCCTGACTGACAGACTGACTCACTGACTGACTGATACTGACTGACTGACTCACTGACTGACCGAGACTGACTGACTAACTGCCTGACTGACTGAGACTGGACTGACTGACTGACTGACTGACTGACTGACTAACTGACTGACTGAGACTGACTGACTGACTGCTTGACTCTCTGACTGGCTATTTCACTGACTGACTGAATGACTAAATGACTGACTGACACTGACTGACTGACTGCTTGACTACCTGACTGACTGCTTGACTGACTAACTGACTGGACAGGACTGACCGACTGACTGACTGACAGACTGACTGAATAAGGATGACTGACAGACTGACTGAATAAGGCTGACTGACTGACTGACTGACAGACTGACTGAATAAGGCTGACCGACTGACTGACTGCCTGACTGACTGACTGACTGAATGACTGACTGACTGACTGACCGAGACTGACTGACTGACTGACTGAGACTGGACTGGACTGACTGACTGACTGACTGACTGAGACTGACTGACTGCTTTAGTGACTAACTGACTGCACAGGACTGACCGACTGACTGACTGACTGACTGCCTGACTGACTGACTGACTGAATGACTGACTGACTGAGACTAAATGACTGACTGCTTGACTGACTGGCTGAAGGACTAACTGACTGACTGAGTGACTGACTGACTGGACTGACTGACTGAGACTGAATGACTGAGTGCTTGACTGATTGACTGTCAGACTGACTGACTGACTTCGCAAAAGGGGAAAAAAAAAGAATTATAAAATTAGAAAAAAATATTTGCATTTAAGATTTCCTTTCCGGCCGGGACTCGAACCCAGTACCACGCGCTAGGAACCCAACGGTCTAGCCATTAGGCTATCGGAGCTCTGTCGATGGAAGTCTTAAATATAATAAAAACAAAAAATGCACCTTGGTAATTATTGATTCAAACACTTTGAAATTTAAAGGTCGAATAATTAAACTGACTCAGAATTTTTCTCCCTACATAAATAATCAATATTCGCAAAAGAGAAAAATTAAAAAAAAAAAGAAGAAGAAATTTCAAATTAGAAACTAAAAGTATACATTGAAGATTTTCGTTCAGGCTGGGACTCGAACCCAGGGCCACTCGCTTGGAAGCCTAACACTCTAGCCATTAGTCTATGGGAGCTCTGTCGGTGGGAGTTTTAAATATAATAAAAACAAAAAATGCACCTTGGTAATTGTTTATTTAAACACTTTGAAATCTTCGTGTCGAAAAATTAAACTGACTCAGAATTTTCTTCCCTACATAAATAATCAATAATTGCAAAGGAAAGAAATTGAAAAAAAAAAAGAATTTTCAAATTAGAAAAGAAATATATACATTGAAGATATTCGCTCCGGCTGGGACTCGAACCCAGGCCACTCGCTTGGAAGACCAGCGGTCTAGCCATTAGGCTATCGGAGTTCTGTCGAGCGGAGTCTTACTGCCTGACTGATACTGCCTGACTGACAGACTGATACTGACTGACTGACTCACTGACTGACCGAGACTGACTGACTAACTGCCTGACTGACTGAGACTGGACTGACTGACTGACTGACTGACTGACTGACTAACTGACTGACTGACTGACTGACTAACTGACTAACTGACTGACTGAGACTGACTGACTGACTGCTTGACTCTCTGACTGGCTATTTCACTGACTGACTGAATGACTAAATGACTGACTGACACTGACTGACTGACTGCTTGACTACCTGACTGACTGCTTGACTGACTAACTGACTGGACAGGACTGACCGACTGACTGACTGACAGACTGACTGAATAAGGATGACTGACAGACTGACTGAATAAGGCTGACTGACTGACTGACTGACAGACTGACTGAATAAGGCTGACCGACTGACTGACTGCCTGACTGACTGACTGACTGACTGAATGACTGACTGACTGACTGACCGAGACTGACTGACTGACTGACTGAGACTGGACTGGACTGACTGACTGACTGAGACTGACTGACTGCTTTAGTGACTAACTGACTGCACAGGACTGACCGACTGACTGACTGACTGACTGCCTGACTGACTGACTGACTGAGACTAAATGACTGACTGCTTGACTGACAGGCTGAAGGACTAACTGACTGACTGAGTGACTGACTGACTGGACTGACTGACTGAGACTGAATGACTGAGTGCTTGACTGACTGACTGACCGAGACTGACTGACTGACTGACTGAGACTGGACTGGACTGACTGACTGACTCACTGACTGAGACTGACTGACTGCTTTAGTGACTAACTGACTGCACAGGACTGACCGACTGACTGACTGACTGACTGCCTGACTGACTGACTGACTGAATGACTGACTGACTGAGACTAAATGACTGACTGCTTGACTGACTGGCTGAAGGACTAACTGACTGACTGAGTGACTGACTGACTGGACTGACTGACTGAGACTGAATGACTGAGTGCTTGACTGATTGACTGTCAGACTGACTGACTGACTTCGCAAAAGGGAAAAATAAAAAAAAAAGAATTATAAAATTAGAAAAAAATATTTGCATTTAAGATTTCCTTTCCGGCCGGGACTCGAACCCAGTACCACGCGCTAGGAACCCAACGGTCTAGCCATTAGGCTATCGGAGCTCTGTCGATGGAAGTCTTAAATATAATAAAAACAAAAAATGCACCTTGGTAATTTTTGATTCAAACACTTTGAAATTTATAGGTCGAATAATTAAACTGACTCAGAATTTTTCTCCCTACATAAATAATCAACATTCGCAAAAGAGAAAAATTAAAAAAAAAAGAAGAAGAAATTTCAAATTAGAAACTAAAAGTATACATTGAAGATTTTCGTTCAGGCTGGGACTCGAACCCAGGGCCACTCGCTTGGAAGCCTAACACTCTAGCCATTAGTCTATGGGATCTCTGTTGATCGGTGTCTTAATTATAATAAAAACAAAAAATGCACCTTAGTAATAATTGATCTAAAATCTTTGAAATCTAAAGGTCGAATGATTAAACTGACTCAGAATTTTCTTCCGTACATAAATAATCCATATTTGCAAAAGAAAGAAATTGAAAAAAAAAGGAATTTTCAAATTAGAAAAGAAATATATACATTGAAGATATTCGCTCCGGCTGGGACTCGAACCCAGGCCACTCGCTTGGAAGACCAGCGGTCTAGCCATTAGGCTATCGGAGTTCTGTCGAGCGGAGTCTTACTGCCTGACTGATACTGCCTGACTGACAGACTGACTCACTGACTGACTGATACTGACTGACTGACTCACTGACTGACCGAGACTGACTGACTAACTGCCTGACTGACTGAGACTGGACTGACTGACTGACTGACTGACTGACTGACTAACTGACTGACTGAGACTGACTGACTGACTGCTTGACTCTCTGACTGGCTATTTCACTGACTGACTGAATGACTAAATGACTGACTGACACTGACTGACTGACTGCCTGACTACCTGACTGACTGCTTGACTGACTAACTGACTGGACAGGACTGACCGACTGACTGACTGACAGACTGACTGAATAAGGATGACTGACAGACTGACTGAATAAGGCTGACTGACTGACTGACTGACAGACTGACTGAATAAGGCTGACCGACTGACTGACTGCCTGACTGACTGACTGACTGACTGAATGACTGACTGACTGACTGACCGAGACTGACTGACTGACTGACTGAGACTGGACTGGACTGACTGACTGACTGAGACTGACTGACTGCTTTAGTGACTAACTGACTGCACAGTACTGTCCGACTGACTGACTGACTGACTGCCTGACTGACTGACTGAGTGAATGACTGACTGACTGAGACTAAATGACTGACTGCTTGACTGACTGGCTGAAGGACTAACTGACTGACTGAGTGACTGACTGACTGGACTGACTGACTGAGACTGAATAACTGAGTGCTTGACTGATTGACTGTCAGACTGACTGAATAAGGCTGACTGACTGACTGACTGACAGACTGACTGAATAAGGCTGACCGACTGACTGACTGACTGAATGACTGAATGACTGACTGACTGACTGACCGAGACTGACTGACTGACTGACTGAGACTGGACTGGACTGACTGACTGACTGACTGACTGAGACTGACTGACTGCTTTAGTGACTAACTGACTGCACAGGACTGACCGACTGACTGACTGACTGACTGCCTGACTGTCAGACTGACTGACTGACTTCGCAAAAGGGAAAAATAAAAAAAAAAGAATTATAAAATTAGAAAAAAATATTTGCATTTAGGATTTCCTTTCCGGCTGGGATTTGAACCCAGGGCGACACTCATGGAAGCCCAACGCTCTCGCCAATATACTATCGGATCTCTGTTGATCGGTGTCTTAATTATAATAAAAACAAAAAATGCACCTTAGTAATTATTGATCTAAAATCTTTGAAATCTAAAGGTCGAATGATTAAACTGACTCAGAATTTTCTTCCGTACATAAATAATCCATATTTGCAAAAGAAAGAAATTGAAAAAAAAAAAGAATCTTCAAATTAGAAGAGAAATATATACATGGAAGATTTTCGTTCCGGCCGGGACTCGAACCCAGTACCACGCGCTTGGAACCCAATGGTCTAGCCATTAGGCTAACGGAGCTCTGTCGATGGAAGTCTTAAATATAATAAAAACAAAAAATGCACCTTGGTAATTATTGATTCAAACACTTTGAAATCTACAGGTCGAATAATTAAACTCACTCAGAATTTTTCTCCCTACATAAATAATCAATATTCGCAAAAGAGAAAAATTAAAAAAAAAAGAAGAAGAATTTTCAAATTAGAAACTAAAAATATAAATTGAAGATTTTCGCGCAGGCTGTGACTCGAACCCAGGGCCTCTCGCTTGGAAACCCACCACTCTAGCCATTAGTCTAGCAGAGCTCTGACGTTCGGAGTTTTAAATATAATAAAATCAAAAAATGCACCTTGGTAATTATTTATCTAAACACTTTGAATTCTGCGTTTCGAAAAATTAAACTGACTCAGAATTTTCTTCCCTACATAAATAATCAATATTTGCAAAAGAAAAAATTTGAAAAAAAAAGAGAATTTTCAAATTGGAAAAGAAATATATACATTGAAGATATTCGTTCCGGCTGGGACACGAACCCAGGCCATTCGCTTGGAAGACCAACGGTCTAGCCATTAGCTATCGGAGTTCTGTCGGTCGGAGCCTTACTACCTGACTGAGACTGCCTGACTGACAGACTGACTGAATGACTAACTGATACTGACTGACTGACTGATACTGATTGACTGACTGACTCACTGATTGACCGAGACTGACTGACTGACCGAGACTGACTGACTGACTGCCTGACTGACTGAGACTGGACTGGACTGACTGACTGACTGACTGAGACTAAATGACTGACTGCTTGACTGACTGGCTGAATGACTAACTGACTGACTGAGACTGACTGACTGACTGCCTAACTGACTGAGTAACTGACTGATTGGACTGACTGACCGTCTGACTGAGACTGAATGACTGACTGCTTGACTGACTGACTGGTCTGGACTGACCGACTGACAGACTGACTGACTGACTGAGACTGACTGACTGAATGACTAACTGACTGACTGACTGACAGAATGACTGAATGAGGCTGAGTGACTGACTGCCTGACTGACTGACTGATTGAATGACTAGCTGACTGAGACTAAGTGACTAAATTGCTTGACTAGCTGACTGAGACTAAGTGACTAAATTGCTTGACTGACTGACTGAATGACTAACTGACTGACTGAGACTGACTGACTGACTGCCTGACTGACTGAGTGACTGACTGACTGGACTGACTGACTGAGTGACTGAATGACTAACTGACTGATTGACTGCTTAAGTGACTGACAGACTGACTGCTTGACTGACAGACTGGACTGGACTGACCGACTGACAGACTGACTGGCTGACAGAGACTGACTGATTGACTGTCGGACTGACTGACTGACTTCGCAAAAGGGAAAAATAAAAAAAAAGAATTATCAAATTAGAAAAAAATACATGCATTTCAGATTTTCTTTCCGGCTGGGATTTGAACCCAGGGCCACACGCATGGAAGCCCAACGCTCTCGCCACCGGACTATCGGATCTCGGATGGCCGGTGTCTTAATTATAATAAAAACAAAAAATGCACCTTGGTAATTATTGATCTAAAATCTTTGAAATCTAAAGGTCGAATGATTAAACTGACTCAGAATTTTCTTCCGTACATAAATAATCGATATTTGCAAAAGAAAGAAAATGGAAAAAAAAAGAATTTTCAAATTAGAAAAGAAATATATACATTGAAGATTTTCGTTCCGGCCGGGACTCGAACCCAGTACCACGCGCTTGGAACCCAACGGTCTCGCCATTAGGCTATCGGAGCTCTGTCGATTGAAGTCTTAAATATAATAAAAACAAAAATCGCACCTTTTTAATTGTTGATTCAAACACTTTGAAATCTACAGGTCGAATAATTAAACTCACTCAGAATTTTTCTCCCTACATAAATAATCAATATTCGCAAAAGAGAAAAATTAAAAAAAAAAGAAGAAGAATTTTCAAATTAGAAACTAAAAATATAAATTGAAGATTTTCGCGCAGGCTGGGACTCGAACCCAGGGCCACTCGCTTGGAAACCCACCATTCTAGCCATTAGTCTAGCAGAGCTCTGACGGTCGGAGTTTTAAATATAATAAAATCAAAAAATGCACCTTGGTAATTATTTATCTAAACACTTTGAATTCTGCGTTTCGAAAAATTAAACTGACTCAGAATTTTCTTCCCTACATAAATAATCAATATTTGCAAAAGAAAAAAATTGAAAAAAAAAAAGAATTTTCAAATTGGAAAAGAAATATATACATTGAAGATATTCGTTCCGGCTGGGACACGAACCCAGGCCATTCGCTTGGAAGACCAACGGTCTAGCCATTAGCTATCGGAGTTCTGTCGGTCGGAGCCTTACTACCTGACTGAGACTGCCTGACTGACAGACTGACTGAATGACTAACTGATACTGACTGACTGACTGATACTGATTGACTGACTGACTCACTGATTGACCGAGACTGACTGACTGACCGAGACTGACTGACTGACTGCCTGACTGACTGAGACTGGACTGGACTGACTGACTGAGTGACTGAGACTAAATGACTGACTGCTTGACTGACTGGCTGAATGACTAACTGACTGACTGAGACTGACTGACTGACTGCCTAACTGACTGAGTAACTGACTGATTGGACTAACTGACCGTCTGACTGAGACTGAATGACTGACTGCTTGACTGACTGACTGGTCTGGACTGACCGACTGACAGACTGACTGACTGACTGAGACTGACTGACTGAATGACTAACTGACTGACTGACTGACAGAATGACTGAATGAGGCTGAGTGACTGACTGCCTGACTGACTGATTGAATGACTAGCTGACTGAGACTAAGTGACTAAATTGCTTGACTAGCTGACTGAGACTAAGTGACTAAATTGCTTGACTGACTGACTGAATGACTAACTGACTGACTGAGACTGACTGACTGACTGCCTGACTGACTGAGTGACTGACTGACTGGACTGACTGACTGACTGAATGACTGACTGCCCAACTGACTGAGTGACTGAATGACTAACTGACTGATTGACTGCTTAAGTGACTGACAGACTGACTGCTTGACTGACAGACTGGACTGGACTGACCGACTGACAGACTGACTGGCTGACAGAGACTGACTGATTGACTGTCGGACTGACTGACTGACTTCCCAAAAGGGAAAAATAAAAAAAAAGAATTATCAAATTAGAAAAAAATACATGCATTTCAGATTTTCTTTCCGGCTGGGATTTGAACCCAGGGCCACACGCATGGAAGCCCAACGCTCTCGCCACCGGACTATCGGATCTCGGATGGCCGGTGTCTTAATTATAATAAAAACAAAAAATGCACCTTGGTAATTATTGATCTAAAATCTTTGAAATCTAAAGGTCGAATGATTAAACTGACTCAGAATTTTCTTCCGTACATAAATAATCGATATTTGCAAAAGAAAGAAAATGGAAAAAAAAAGAATTTTCAAATTAGAAAAGAAATATATACATTGAAGATTTTCGTTCCGGCCGGGACTCGAACCCAATACCACGCGCTTGGAACCCAACGGTCTCGCCATTAGGCTATCGGAGCTCTGTCGATTGAAGTCTTAAATATAATAAAAACAAAAATCGCACCTTTTTAATTGTTGATTCAAACACTTTGAAATCTACAGGTCGAATAATTAAACTCACTCAGAATTTTTCTCCCTACATAAATAATCAATATTCGCAAAAGAGAAAAATTAAAAAAAAAAGAAGAAGAATTTTCAAATTAGAAACTAAAAATATAAATTGAAGATTTTCGCGCAGGCTGGGACTCGAACCCAGGGCCACTCGCTTGGAAACCCACCACTCTAGCCATTAGTCTAGCAGAGCTCTGACGGTCGGAGTTTTAAATATAATAAAATCAAAAAATGCACCTTGGTAATTATTTATCTAAACACTTTGAATTCTGCGTTTCGAAAAATTAAACTGACTCAGAATTTTCTTCCCTACATAAATAATCAATATTTGCAAAAGAAAAAAATTGTAAAAAAAAGAGAATTTTCAAATTGGAAAAGAAATATATACATTGAAGATATTCGTTCCGGCTGGGACACGAACCCAGGCCATTCGCTTGGAAGACCAACGGTCTAGCCATTAGCTATCGGAGTTCTGTCGGTCGGAGCCTTACTACCTGACTGAGACTGCCTGACTGACAGACTGACTGAATGACTAACTGATACTGACTGACTGACTGATACTAATTGACTGACTGACTCACTGATTGACCGAGACTGACTGACTGACCGAGAGTGACTGACTGACTGCCTGACTGACTGAGACTGGACTGGACTGACTGACTGACTGACTGAGACTAAATGACTGACTGCTTGACTGACTGGCTGAATGACTAACTGACTGACTGAGACTGACTGACTGACTGCCTAACTGACTGAGTAACTGACTGATTGGACTGACTGACCGTCTGACTGAGACTGAATGACTGACTGCTTGACTGACTGACTGGTCTGGACTGACCGACTGACAGACTGACTGACTGACTGAGACTGACTGACTGAATGACTAACTGACTGACTGACTGACAGAATGACTGAATGAGGCTGAGTGACTGACTGCCTGACTGACTGACTGATTGAATGACTAGCTGACTGAGACTAAGTGACTAAATTGCTTGACTGACTGACTGAATGACTAACTGACTGACTGAGACTGACTGACTGACTGCCTGACTGACTGAGTGACTGACTGACTGGACTGACTGACTGACTGAATGACTGACTGCCCAACTGACTGAGTGACTGAATGACTAACTGACTGATTGACTGCTTAAGTGACTGACAGACTGACTGCTTGACTGACAGACTGGACTGGACTGACCGACTGACAGACTGACTGGCTGACAGAGACTGACTGATTGACTGTCGGACTGACTGACTGACTTCGCAAAAGGGAAAAATAAAAAAAAAGAATTATCAAATTAGAAAAAAATACATGCGTTTCAGATTTTCTTTCCGGCTGGGATTTGAACCCAGGGCCACACGCATGGAAGCCCAACGCTCTCGCCACCGGACTATCGGATCTCGGATGGCCGGTGTCTTAATTATAATAAAAACAAAAAATGCACCTTGGTAATTATTGATCTAAAATCTTTGAAATCTAAAGGTCGAATGATTAAACTGACTCAGAATTTTCTTCCGTACATAAATAATCGATATTTGCAAAAGAAAGAAAATGAAAAAAAAAAGAATTTTCAAATTAGAAAAGAAATATATACATTGAAGATTTTCGTTCCGGCCGGGACTCGAACCCAGTACCACGCGCTTGGAACCCAACGGTCTCGCCATTAGGCTATCGGAGCTCTGTCGATTGAAGTCTTAAATATAATAAAAACAAAAATCGCACCTTTTTAATTGTTGATTCAAACACTTTGAAATCTACAGGTCGAATAATTAAACTCACTCAGAATTTTTCTCCCTACATAAATAATCAATATTCGCAAAAGAGAAAAATTTAAAAAAAAAAGAAGAAGAATTTTCAAATTAGAAACTAAAAATATAAATTGAAGATCTTCGCGCAGGCTGGGACTCGAACCCAGGGCCACTCGCTTGGAAACCCACCACTCTAGCCATTAGTCTAGCAGAGCTCTGACGGTCGGAGTTTTAAATATAATAAAATAAAAAAATGCACCTTGGTAATTATTTATCTAAACACTTTGAATTCTGCGTTTCGAAAAATTAAACTGACTCAGAATTTTCTTCCCTACATAAATAATCAATATTTGCAAAAGAAAAAAATTGTAAAAAAAAGAGAATTTTCAAATTGGAAAAGAAATATATACATTGAAGATATTCGTTCCGGCTGGGACACGAACCCAGGCCATTCGCTTGGAAGACCAACGGTCTAGCCATTAGCTATCGGAGTTCTGTCGGTCGGAGCCTTACTACCTGACTGAGACTGCCTGACTGACAGACTGACTGAATGACTAACTGATACTGACTGACTGACTGATACTAATTGACTGACTGACTCACTGATTGACCGAGACTGACTGACTGACCGAGACTGACTGACTGACTGCCTGACTGACTGAGACTGGACTGGACTGACTGACTGACTGACTGAGACTAAATGACTGACTGCTTGACTGACTGGCTGAATGACTAACTGACTGACTGAGACAGACTGACTGACTGCCTAACTGACTGAGTAACTGACTGATTGGACTGACTGACCGTCTGACTGAGACTGAATGACTGACTGCTTGACTGACTGACTGGTCTGGACTGACCGACTGACAGACTGACTGACTGACTGAGACTGACTGACTGAATGACTAACTGACTGACTGACTGACAGAATGACTGAATGAGGCTGAGTGACTGACTGCCTGACTGACTGACTGATTGAATGACTAGCTGACTGAGACTAAGTGACTAAATTGCTTGACTGACTGACTGAATGACTAACTGACTGACTGAGACTGACTGACTGACTGCCTGACTGACTGACTGACTGACTGACTGAGACTGAATGACTGACTGCCCAACTGACTGAGTGACTGAATGACTAACTGACTGATTGACTGCTTAAGTGACTGACAGACTGACTGCTTGACTGACAGACTGGACTGGACTGACCGACTGACAGACTGACTGGCTGACAGAGACTGACTGATTGACTGTCGGACTGACTGACTGACTTCGCAAAAGGGAAAAATAAAAAAAAGAATTATCAAATTAGAAAAAAATACATGCATTTCAGATTTTCTTTCCGGCTGGGATTTGAACCCAGGGCCACACGCATGGAAGCCCAACGCTCTCGCCACCGGACTATCGGATCTCGGATGGCCGGTGTCTTAATTATAATAAAAACAAAAAATGCACCTTGGTAATTATTGATCTAAAATCTTTGAAATCTAAAGGTCGAATGATTAAACTGACTCAGAATTTTCTTCCGTACATAAATAATCGATATTTGCAAAAGAAAGAAAATGAAAAAAAAAAGAATTTTCAAATTAGAAAAGAAATATATACATTGAAGATTTTCGTTCCGGCCGGGACTCGAACCCAGTACCACGCGCTTGGAACCCAACGGTCTCGCCATTAGGCTATCGGAGCTCTGTCGATTGAAGTCTTAAATATAATAAAAACAAAAATCGCACCTTTTTAATTGTTGATTCAAACACTTTGAAATCTACAGGTCGAATAATTAAACTCACTCAGAATTTTTCTCCCTACATAAATAATCAATATTCGCAAAAGAGAAAAATTTAAAAAAAAAAGAAGAAGAATTTTCAAATTAGAAACTAAAAATATAAATTGAAGATCTTCGCGCAGGCTGGGACTCGAACCCAGGGCCACTCGCTTGGAAACCCACCACTCTAGCCATTAGTCTAGCAGAGCTCTGACGGTCGGAGTTTTAAATATAATAAAATCAAAAAATGCACCTTGGTAATTATTTATCTAAACACTTTGAATTCTGCGTTTCGAAAAATTAAACTGACTCAGAATTTTCTTCCCTACATAAATAATCAATATTTGCAAAAGAAAAAAATTGTAAAAAAAAGAGAATTTTCAAATTGGAAAAGAAATATATACATTGAAGATATTCGTTCCGGCTGGGACACGAACCCAGGCCATTCGCTTGGAAGACCAACGGTCTAGCCATTAGCTATCGGAGTTCTGTCGGTCGGAGCCTTACTACCTGACTGAGACTGCCTGACTGACAGACTGACTGAATGACTAACTGATACTGACTGACTGACTGATACTAATTGACTGACTGACTCACTGATTGACCGAGACTGACTGACTGACCGAGACTGACTGACTGACTGCCTGACTGACTGAGACTGGACTGGACTGACTGACTGACTGACTGAGACTAAATGACTGACTGCTTGACTGACTGGCTGAATGACTAACTGACTGACTGAGACAGACTGACTGACTGCCTAACTGACTGAGTAACTGACTGATTGGACTGACTGACCGTCTGACTGAGACTGAATGACTGACTGCTTGACTGACTGACTGGTCTGGACTGACCGACTGACAGACTGACTGACTGACTGAGACTGACTGACTGAATGAATAACTGACTGACTGACTGACAGAATGACTGAATGAGGCTGAGTGACTGACTGCCTGACTGACTGACTGATTGAATGACTAGCTGACTGAGACTAAGTGACTAAATTGCTTGACTGACTGACTGAATGACTAACTGACTGACTGAGACTGACTGACTGACTGCCTGACTGACTGAGTGACTGACTGACTGGACTGACTGACTGACTGACTGAGACTGAATGACTGACTGCCCAACTGACTGAGTGACTGAATGACTAACTGACTGATTGACTGCTTAAGTGACTGACAGACTGAATGCTTGACTGACAGACTGGACTGGACTGACCGACTGACAGACTGACTGGCTGACAGAGACTGACTGATTGACTGTCGGACTGACTGACTGACTTCGCAAAAGGAGAAAATAAAAAAAAATATCAAATTAGAAAAAAAATACATGTATTTAAGATTTCCTTTCCGGCTGGGATTCGAACCCAGGGCCACACGCATGAAAGCCCAACGCTCTCGCCACCGGACTATCGGATCTCGGATGGCCGGTGTCTTAATTATAATAAAAACAAAAAATGCACCTTGGTAATTATTGATCTAAAATCTTTGAAATCTAAAGGTCGAATGATTAAACTGACTCAGAATTTTCTTCCGTACATAAATAATCGATATTTGCAAAAGAAAGAAAATGAAAAAAAAAAAATTTCAAATTAGAATAGAAATATATACATTGAAGATTTTCGTTCCGGCCGGGACTCGAACCCAGTACCACGCGCTTGGAACCCAACGGTCTAGCCATTAGGCTATCGGAGCTCTGTCGATGGAAGTCTTAAATATAATAAAAACAAAAAATGCACCTTGGTAATTATTGATTCAAACACTTTGAAATTTACAGGTCGAATAATTAAACTGACTCAGAATTTTTATCCCTACATAAATAATCAATATTCGCAAAAGAGAAAAATTTAAAAAAAAAAAGAAGAAGAATTTTCAAATTAGAAACTAAAAGTATACATTGAAGATTTTCGTTCAGACTGGGACTCGAACCCAGGGCCACTCGCTTGGAAGCCTAACACTCTAGCCATTAGTCTATGGGAGCTCTGTCGGTGGGAGTTTTAAATAAAATAAAAACAAAAAATGCACCTTGGTAATTGTTTATTTAAACACTTTGAAATCTTTGTATCGAAAAATTAAACTGACTCTGAATTTTCTTCCCTACATAAATAATCAATATTTGCAAAGGAAAGAAATTGAAAAAAAAAAGAATTTTCAAATTAGAAAAGAAATATATACATTGAAGATATTCGCTCCGGCTGGGACTCAAACCCAGGCCACTCGCTTGGAAGACCAGCGGTCTAGCCATTAGGCTATAGGAGTTCTGTCGAGCGGAGTCTTACTGCCTGACTGAGACTACCTGACTGACAGACTGACTCACTGACTGACTGATACTGACTGACTGGACTGACTGACTGACTCACTGACTGACCGAGACTGACTGACTGACTCACTGACTGACCGAGACTGACTGACTAACTGCCTGACTGACTGAGACTGGACTGACTGACTGACTGACTGACTGACTGACTAACTGACTGACTGAGACTGACTGACTGACTGCTTGACTCTCTGACTGACTATTTCACTGACTGACTGAATGACTAAATGACTGACTGACACTGACTGACTGACTGCTTGACTACCTGACTGACTGCTTGACTGACTAACTGACTGGACAGGACTGACCGACTGACTGACTGACAGACTGACTGAATAAGGATGACTGACAGACTGACTGAATAAGGCTGACTGACTGACTGACTGACAGACTGACTGAATAAGGCTGACTGCCTGACTGACTGACTGACTGAATGACTGACTGACTGACTGACCGAGACTGACTGACTGACTGACTGCGACTGGACTGGACTGACAGACTGAGACTGACTGACTGCTTTAGTGACTAACTGACTGCACAGGACTGACCGACTGACTGACTGACTGACTGCCTGACTGACTGACTGACTGAATGACTGACTGACTGAGACTAAATGACTGACTGAGTGACTGACTGACTGGACTGACTGACTTAGACTGAATGACTGAGTGCTTGACTGATTGACTGTCAGACTGACTGACTGACTTCGCAAAAGGGAAAAATAAAAAAAAAGAATTATAAAATTAGAAAAAAATATTTGCATTTAAGATTTCCTTTCCGGCTGGGATTTGAACCCAGGGCGACACGCATGGAAGCCCAACGCTCTCGCCAATATACTCTCGGATCTCTGTTAGTCGGTGTCTTAATTATAATAAAAACAAAAAATGCACCTTAGTAATTATTGATCTAAAATCTTTGAAATCTAAAGGTCGAATGATTAAACTGACTCAGAATTTTCTTCCGTACATAAATAATCCATATTTGCAAAAGAAAGAAATTGAAAAAAAAAAGAATCTTCAAATTAGAAGAGAAATATATACATTGAAGATTTTCGTCCCGGCCGGGACTCGAACCCAGTACCACGCGCTTGGAACCCAACGGTCTAGCCATTAGGCTATCGGAGCTCTGTAGATTGAAGTCTTAAATATAATAAAAAAAATGCACCTTTTTAATTATTGATTCAAACACTTTGAAATCTACAGGTCAAATTATTAAACTGACTCAGAATTTTTCTCCCTACATAAATAATCAATATTCGCAAAAGGAATTGAAAAAAAAATAAATAAAATTCGAAAAGTAATATATACATTGAAGATATTCGTTCCGGCTGGGACTCGAACCCAGGGCCACTCGCTTGGAAACCCACCACTCTAGCCATTAGTCTAGCAGAGCTCTGACGGTCGGAGTTTTAAATATAATAAAATCAAAAAATGCACCTTGGTAATTATTTATCTAAACACTTTGAATTCTGCGTTTCGAAAAATTAAACTGACTCAGAATTTTCTTCCCTACATAAATAATAAATATTTGCAAAGGAAAGAAATTGAAAAAAAAAAGAATTTTCAAATTAGAAAAGAAATATATACATTGAAGATATTCGCTCCGGCTGGGACTCAAACCCTGGCCACTCGCTTGGAAGACCAGCGGTCTAGCCATTAGGCTATAGGAGTTCTGTCGAGCGGAGTCTTACTGCCTGACTGAGACTGCCTGACTGACAGACTGACTCACTGACTGACTGATACTGACTGACTGGACTGACTGACTGACTCACTGACTGACCGAGACTGACTGACTGACTCACTGACTGACCGAGACTGACTGACTAACTGCCTGACTGACTGAGACTGAACTGACTGACTGACTGACTGACTGACTGACTAACTGACTGACTGAGACTGACTGACTGACTGCTTGACTCTCTGACTGACTATTTCACTGACTGACTGCATGACTAAATGACTGACTGACTGCTTGACTACCTGACTGACTGCTTGACTAAATAACTGACTGGACAGGACTGACCGACTGACTGACTGACAGACTGACTGAATAAGGATGACTGACAGACTGACTGAATAAGGCTGACTGACTGACTGACTGACAGACTGACTGAATAAGGCTGACCGACTGACTGACTGCCTGACTGACTGACTGACTGAATGACTGACTGACTGACTGACCGAGACTGACTGACTGACTGACTGAGACTGGACTGGACTGACTGACTGACTGACTGACTGAGACTGACTGACTGCTTTAGTGACTAACTGACTGCACAGGACTGACCGACTGACTGACTGACTGACTGCCTGACTGACTGAATGACTGACTGACTGAGACTAAATGACTGACTGACTACGCAAAAGGGAAAAATAAAAAAAAAAAGAATTATAAAATTAGAAAAAAATATTTGCATTTAAGATTTCCTTTCCGGCTGGGATTTGAACCTGGGCCACTCGCTTGGAAGCCCACCACTCTAGCCATTAGTCTAGCAGAGCTCTAACAGTCGGAGTTTCAAATATAATAAAATCAAAAAATGCACCTTGGTAATTATTTATCTAAACACTTTTTCGCGTTTCGAAAAATTAAACTGACTCTGAATTTTCTTCCCTACATAAATAATCAATATTTGCAAAAGAAAAAAATTGAAAAAAAAAAGAATTTTCAAATTCGAAAAGAAATATATACATTGAAGATATGCGTTCCGGCTGGGACATCGAACCCAGGCCATTCGCTTGGAAGACCAACGGTCTAGCCATTAGCTATCGGAGTTCTGTCGGTCGGAGTCTTACTGCCCGACTGAGACTGCCTGACTGACTGAATGACTGACTGAGACTGACTGACTGATACTGATTGACTGACGTACTCACTGACTGACCGACTGACTGATACTGACTGACTGACTGATACTGACTGACTGACTGATACTGATTGACTGACGTACTCACTGACTGACCGAGACTGACTGACTGACCGAGACTGACTGACTGACTGAGACTGACTGACTGACTGCCTGACTGACTGAGATTGGACTGGATTGACTGACTGACTGACTGAGACTAAATGACTGACTGCTTGACTGACTGGCTGAATGACTAACTGACTGACTGAGACTGACTGAAACTGACTGACTGACTGCCTAACTGACTGAGTGACTGACTGATTGGACGACTGACTGTCTGACTGAGATTGAATGACTGACTGCTTGACTGACTGACTGGTCTGGACTGACCGACTGACAGACTGACTGACTGACTGAGACTGACTGACTGAAAGACTAACTGACTGACTGACTGACAGACTGACTGAATGAGGCTGAGTGACTGACTGACTGCCCGACTGACTGACTGACTGAATGACTAACTCACTGAGACTAAGTGACTAAATTGCTTGACTGACTGACTGAATGACTAACTGACTGACTGAGACTGACTGACTGACTGCCTGACTGACTGAGTGACTGACTGACTGGACTGACTGACTGACTGACTGAGACTGACTGACTGACTGAGACTGGACTGGACTGACTGACTGACTGCCTGACTGACTGACTGACTGAGACTGACTGACTGCTTGACTGACTAACTGACTGGACAGGACTGACCGACTGACTGACTGACTGACTGACGGACTGACTGACTGACTGCCTGACTGACTGAGACTAAATGACTGACTGCTTGACTGACTGGCTGAAGGACTAACTGACTGACTGAGACTGACTGACTGACTACCTAACTGACTGAGTGACTGACTGACTGGACTGACTGACTGAGACTGAATGACTGAGTGCTTGACTGATTGACTGTCGGACTGACTGACTGACTTCGCAAAAGGGAAAAATAAAAAAAAAGAATTATAAAATTAGAAAAAAATATTTGCATTTAAGATTTCCTTTCCGGCTGGGATTTGAACCCAGGGCGACACGCATGGAAGCCCAACGCTCTCGCCAATATACTATCGGATCTCTGTTGGTCGGTGTCTTAATTATAATAAAAACAAAAAATGCACCTTAGTAATTATTGATCTAAAATCTTTGAAATCTAAAGGTCGAATGATTAAACTGACTCAGAATTTTCTTCCGTACATAAATAATCCATATTTGCAAAAGAAAGAAATTGAAAAAAAAAGAATCTTCAAATTAGAAGAGAAATATATACATTGAAGATTTTCGTCCCGGCCTTGACTCGAACCCAGTACCACGCGCTTGGAACCCAACGGTCTAGCCATTAGGCTATCGGAGCTCTGTCGATTGAAGTCTTAACTCCTTAAGACCGAGAACGGCCGTATACGGCGTTGTAGCTTAGATCCGAGTCCGCCCCTATCCGGCCGAGTTCTGCGAATTCAGGGGTGGTGGGTAGAAGAAGACACCCTACTGCGAGACCTCCCCGAAGAAGACCCTTTCTTCTAGCCGATAGCTATTTAGCAAGTGATAGCGACAACTGCATGAATGGGGTGCTGCTAATGACTTGATGTCGCTTGGCTTCCTCAAATAATGAGAAAAGATGAATGCGTTGTACGATTTCGTTTCAATTTCCTCTACTTCTAATCCTCACTTTTTGTACCACTTTTTTAAAAATAAATTCTATCCTAGGATTTATAAATTAATGTTTTGTATAATTTTTATGATAATTCGTACAACATTAAAGCACAAACTTTGCAAATAACTGCATATACATGCTTCAGGGTTACAAGGAACCTCGAAACACGTGTGTGCAATTACTACTTGCAATATTTCGCCATCTATTAACCTTTTCTATTTTCATTATTTTTATTTTCAACCCAAATGTAATTATTGCTTTCCAGTTTTAGAAACTTAAAAGTACTACTCAGCAAATCAGAGCTTGGAAGGCATCTAAACAAAACAAATCTGCCCAGAGCTTTAACTTGCTCGTGAAAATATACTGCACCCCACCACACAACTGTTACCCAAACAGTAGCGCCCCACAAAAAGTGAGATAGGAGGTCATAATTCCATAAGGACTTAAAACACACATAATATGTAAAAATGTATGCATGGGTCAACCAACCCATTCAGGTCGCACGGGTGACTAAAGAAAATGCCTTAGATACTAGTTCTCTCAGAATGGTCGAAAGAAAAGAATTTTGTTACGATATTATACAATTTACAAACTACCGTATTATCCACTTTACCTTTAGAGTTCAAAATTTTGAGTAAAGTGATACTTGCTAGCAATATAATATATATTTGCACTTATAAAAATTTAATCACAAAATAGCATTTTCTAATTTTCTTCTGAACAACATGTTATTCATTAATTTGGGAAATTCAGTCAGTTTGTCGACATGTAAATTCAGAACCATGATTTACAAAAAAAAAAAAAAAAAAGGTGAAAAATGACAATCTGCTTAAATCTTCAAAAACAGTTGTCTCTGAAGTGGGATAAACAGAAATTTCTAATGGCGCTAAGTCACATTGTAATATTCCTTTAACGATTGTAGTGTAACAAACACCAAAAAATCGGATTTAATTCTTTCCTAAATTCATTTAATTAATTTATAAAGACATTATCTCTTGCTTTCAGTAGCACATCCCACTACTTTGTTTCCTTGAAAATATAAATTAATTGTTCAATTCTTCAAACAAATTAAAGTACATATTTACTTCTGTATAAATGGCATTATTCAGGAAAACATCATCAGAATAAATTGTAGGGAATATTTTTTTTAAATCATGTCATACAGCATTTTACTTACTGATAAATATAAAGAAAATCTAAATCTGTGCTTCTACATCTGTTGCATTTACACTTTTAGCACTAATTTAGAATTAATTGACTTTTTAAGAGAAAACAAATGTCACCTCCTTCCCCCAATATGAAATTGTTGTCAATAATAATTAAGCGATTTCAGAGTTGCATCAAAACAAGAAAACTTTCGTTCCTTACAGATTTCTCTAACTTGCATTTCTATGTTAAAAAGTTGTATGTTCTCATCTTTATCATATTCGATTAGCAAGTTAGATACGATAACCATGGCAACTTGTGTGTTTGTGGGTTGGGGAGAGGGGCAATTTTACCTTACTTTTAAAAGTAAAGGGGCCTTGCCCTCTCACTTTTCAGAGTTAAAAATTAAAGATCGACTGAAAAATTATTTCTACTCGGATTGATTTTACGGATTAATTTATTTTGCGGGAATAAAACCAAAAAACTCCAAAAAAAAAAAAAAAACTGAATTTTTCTTATGTTATTTCATTGGAATGAAGATTATAATTGGAAGAGTTCATGGCCGGATTTGGAAGTGTGGAGGCCCCGGGGCAAACGAAGGAGTGGAGGCCCCTAATCAGGGTTCGAAAAGATCATCATATTTTCGAAAATATCCGATACTTGATATACAGTAGAAGACCATTATAACGCCGACCTGTATAACGCAATTCTCTATAAACCGTACAACTTTCCAGAAGTAAACAATAGGTTTTGAAGTTTAAAAAATTCTGTTTTGTTATGCAAACATAAAAATTGTTATTTTAAAACAGTTTTTCATCTTTCCATCTTATCCAAAGCTTTTAAATGGAAATTAGTACCCCCCCCCCCCTTACAGTAAACAGAAAATACCAGATGACTCTTGCAAATGCAGCTGTTATGCAAACCAAGAAGCTAGCAGAAGTGCAGGATAATGCACTTTTTTTTTTATTGTGAAACATATTTATTTGTGAATAACTAATTGTAATGTTGGTGCTTTAATACTCATTGCAGATAAAACTCATTCTGAAGTGCTAATATAGAGACATATTCTGAACATTAGTTTCAAAATTTGTGAAATGATCTATATAACGCAAAAACCTGTATAACGCAAAAGCTCTGGTCCCAAGGTGTGCGTTATAATGGTCTTCTACTGTATATCCAAATATATTGATATATATGTATATATCCGATATTTTCGACCCGTGAAAGCAAGGATCTTTTGTAAAAATTTTATTGTGGAGGTCCCTTTATTGTGGAGGCCCCGGGGCAGTGGCCCCGCCTGCCCTCCCCTAAATCCGGCCCTGGAAGAGTTAGTCTACGGTGGCTATTCATCCCAAATTTTGACACCAAACTCCATTTTTATCTGTCATTTAATAAGTAATGTCAAAATCCAATTACATAGGCTAGTTTTATTTTAAAAAAGAAAAAAAAGGGGGGGAAATAAGATTTCGTGGTTTCCCCACTAACCACTCTCTTAACCCCCCGTTTTTTGAGGAAAAGAATTTTTTTTTTCCTTATTACTCTTGAAAAATTATCTTTCTATTATTTTCTTTTAACTTTCCTTTTTTTTTTCTCCTGACTGGGATAGCTTTTATTACTTGTTCGTAGTATACTCAGAAATGGAAAAGAGGAGATACGGGATTTCTTCCAAATATTTGAAAATATTTTCAAAAACATTCTTTCAATAATTATTCTCATCAGGTTGTGCAAATTTAATTGATTGAAATTGGAAAATTTAAATTATTGCATAATAAATCTTAAGCTTGTGCTTGAACTGTAATGTTCTTATTTATGATTAATATATTTTTTTCTTTGTTTACCTACTCAAAAAAAAAAAAAAAAAAAAGATGACTGTTATGCATCTCGACATAAGTTTGAATGCCATCAAAGATACCATTAGAGCAAAAGTGAAGAAGTCCGCGCGCCCGAAGCGTGAGTGATTAACTCAATAAGACCGAGTCCGCCCGAAAACGGCTTTGTAGCTTAAAATAGTACAAAACAATATTGATAAAGCCCACAATTTGCAAATAATTGCATATACATGCCTTGGGGTTAAAAGGAACTTCGAAACACGTGTATGCAACTACTATTTGCAAAATTTTGCCATCTGTTACCTTTTTTTTCATTGTTTTTATTTTCAGCCTCGAAGTTCTTATTTCTTTCCGGTTTTAGAATCTCAAAAGCAACGCCTAGCAAATCAGAGCTAAAAAGGCATCTAAACAGATCTGTTAAGAGCTTGAATGAGCCCTTGAAAATAAACTGCGTCCCCCCCCCTACACACAACTGTTACCCAAACAGTAGCGCCACAAAAAACGAGATACGAGGTCATACCAAGGTTCAGGTCGCTCTTGTGACTAAAAAAAATGCCTTGGCAACTATTCTCCCAGAATGGGAAAGAAAACAAGAATTATGTTACCATATTATAAAATATTTAATCTAGCGAAGGATCACTTTTCCTTTTGAGTTCAGAAGTGTAAGTAAAGTTATACTTACTACTAATATATTAAAAATTTGCACTTCTAAAAATGTAATCATAAAACAGCATTTTCTAATTTTCTTCTGAACAACATGTCACTCACGCTCAAAGCAATGTTTTTAATGCATAGATATCTATCTTTATATATATATTAAAATAATGAAATAAGAAGTTATGTGTTTGTCTGCCTTGCGACAATCGTTAGAAATCTCTAACAATGGAAATTTTAGGAAAAGTTCAGTTAAGGATGAGATTTAATAAAAAAAAAAAAGATTGTTGTGTAAAAGATTGTAGTGTGTTGGCTGTAATAAGTTGAGCTACGACGTTGGCAATGTTTACCTTTTCTTAAAGAAATCAGAAAAATATAGAGATATAGATAGATAGATGGATACAGACATTAATAGACTTAAACACATGTACAGAGATATATATTTTTAATAATATTATTATTAATTAAGAAATTCAAAACTCCTCATGCGCCGCAAAGTATCACATGAGACTTTGGAAATGATTCTTAGGAACCATCACACTTTCTTTAGCAGTCAGCGAAGGCAACATTTTTGGAGAAGAAAGCGAATGGCATAAAAAGCGAATTGTGCAAAAAGGCGAATCATCTTACGCGTTGAAGGCGGCTAATATATGTGTATAACATATATTAAGATTTACAATCAATATGCGAAAGTTAAGGGATTTGGGAATTAAAACGGCTCACCTTCTCTCGCCACGCCCCTGTTATATATATATTTTCTGATTTTCTGTAATTCTAAAATATGTCTCTTAAAAATTTAAAAAAAAAAATGTATATTTCTAAAAAAAAAGAATGTTTTATAATTTTATTATAACCTTTTTCAATAACTTTATAAAAAAGGAAAACGTGTATTAAAAAGAACTATATGTTTTGTAATTTATTTATTCTGCAGAAGAATAAAAGTTATTGGCTGTGCTCAAACTTTTATAATAGGTCGAAATCGGGGGAAATGTTTCCAAAACCTAAAGCTGCGAGAAAGCTTAGGCATTTTGCGCTGTAGGCTGAACATGATATCCAAAAAAAAAAACGAACTAATCAGCAATATGGGTAGGAACTGATGGAAAGTCACGCTGTGAGACCACCTCAAAGATCCTTTCTTCCGACCGAAGTATTTTCAACTGATGGGACAAGTGACAGTGATGTGCAATTCCCAATGGCAATATAACTACAAGGATTGATAGCTAATAACTTGTGAAGATGCCCGCTTTTCGGGAGGAAGGGGAAATGAAGAAACTTTGATATTCATTCTTTTTCATTCACGCGACTTGTTCTATTTTTTTCAATTTGAAATTCTTCATTCCGAAGTTGCTTTTGATTTTTTAATATTTTTTTGTGGTTCAGATGTTTTATTCCTAATTTTAAAACATCCCATGTGTCTATAGATCGCAGACAGCTGAACCAACATACGCGATAAACACTAGACTAGGGAAATAGCGAAAAAGGTTGTGCGCCGGAAACGCGACAGCGATTAAGGTGACAGTTTACCACGCCTCCTGTAATTAGTGCACACAAGAACTGACAAGATGCTGCCGATGGGGGGTCTCAGAGTGGACGATTCCATTTCCAGAATAGCTTGGTCGAAAAAGTCAGGACTTAACTGTAGTAAGAAATTCTCCCCTTCCCGGTCCTAAAGAGTTAAATATAATTAAAAAAAAATGCACCTTTTTAATTATTGATTCAAACACTTTGAAATCTACAGGTCAAATTATTAAACTGACTCAGAATTTTTCTCCCTACATAAATAATCAATATTCGCAAAAGAAATTTAAAAAAAAAATAAAATTCGAAAAGAAATATATACATTGAAGATATTCGTTCCGGCTGGGACTCGAACCCAGGGCCACTCGCTTGGAAGCCCACCACTCTAGCCATTAGTCTAGCAGAGCTCTAACGGTCGGAGTTTTAAATATAATAAAATCAAAAAATGCACCTTGGTAATTATTGATCTAAAATCTTTGAAATCTAAAGGTCGAATGATTAAACTGACTCAGAATTTTCTTCCGTACATAAATAATCGATATTTGCAAAAGAAAGAAAATGAAAAAAAAAAAGAATTTTCAAATTAGAAAAGAAATATATACATTGAAGGTATTCGTTCCGGCGTGGAGTCGAACCCAGGCCACTCGCTTAGAAGACCAACGGTCTAGCCTTTAGGCTATCGGAGCTCTGTCGGTCGGTGTTTAAATATAATAAAAACAAAAAAATGCACCTTGGTAATTATTGATTCAAACACTTTGAAATCTGCGGGTCGAAAAATTAAACTGACTCAGAATTTTCTTCCCTACATAAATAATCAATACTTGTAAAAGAGAAAAATTAAAAAAAAAGAAGAAGAATTTTCAAATTAGAAACTAAAAGTATACATTGAAGATTTTCGTTCAGGCTCGGACTCGAACCCAGGGCCACTCGCTTGGAAGCCCAACACTCTAAGCATTAGTCTATCGGAGCTCTGTCGGTCGGAGTTTTAAATATAATAAAAACAAAAATGCACCTTGGTAATTATTTATTTAAACACTTCGAAATCTGCCGGTCGAAAACTTAAACTGACTCAGAATTTTCTTCCCTACATAAATAATCAATATTTGCAAAAGAAAAAAATTGAAAAAAAAAGAGAATTTTCAAATTGGAAAAGAAATATATACATTGAAGATATTCGTTCCGGCTGGGACTCGAACCCAGGCCATTCGCTTGGAAGACCAACGGTCTAGCCATTAGCTATCGGAGTTCTGTCGGTCGGAGCCTTACTGCCTGACTGACTGAATGACTAACTGATACTGACTGACTGACTGATACTGATTGACTGACTGACTCACTGATTGACCGAGACTGACTGACTGACCGAGACTGACTGACTGACTGCCTGACTGACTGAGACTGGACTGGACTGACTGACTGACTGACTGAGACTAAATGACTGACTGCTTGACTGATTGGCTGAATGACTAACTGACTGACTGAGACTGACTGACTGACTGCCTAACTGACTGAGTGACTGACTGATTGGACTGACTGACCGTCTGACTGAGACTGAATGACTGACTGCTTGACTGACTGACTGGTCTGGACTGACCAACTGACAGACTGACTGACTGACTGACAGAATGACTGAATGAGGCTGAGTGACTGACTGCCTGACTGACTGACTGATTGAATGACAAGCTGACTGAGACTAAGTGACTAAATTGCTTGACTGACTGACTGAAAGACTAACTGACTGACTGAGACTGACTGACTGACTGCCTGACTGACTGAGTGACTGACTGACTGGACTGACTAACTGACTGACTGAGACTGAATGACTGACTGCCCAACTGACTGAGTGACTGAATGACTAACTGACTGATTGACTGCTTAAGTGACTGACAGACTGACTGCTTGAATGACAGACTGGACTGGACTGACCGACTGACAGACTGACTGGCTGACAGAGACTGAGTGATTGACTGTCGGACTGACTGACTGACTTTGCAAAAGGGAAAAATAAAAAAAAATATCAAATTAGAAAAAAATACATGTATTTAAGATTTTCTTTCCGGCTGGGATTCGAACCCAGGGCCACACGCATGGAAGCCCAACGCTCTCGCCACCGGACTATCGGATCTCGGATGGCCGGTGTCTTAATTATAATAAAAACAAAAAATGCACCTTGGTAATTATTGATCTAAAATCTTTGAAATCTAAAGGTCGAATGATTAAACTGACTCAGAATTTTCTTCCGTACATAAATAATCGATATTTGCAAAAGAAAGAAAATGAAAAAAAAAAGAATTTTCAAATTAGAAAAGAAATATATACATTGACGATTTTCGTTCCGTCCGGGACTCGAACCCAGTACCACGCGCTTGGAACCCAACGTTCTAGCCATTAGGCTATCGGAGCTCTGTCGATGGAAGTCTTAAATATAATAAAAACAAAAAATGCACCTTGGTAATTATTGATTCAAACACTTTGAAATTTACAGGTCGAATAATTAAACTGACTCAGAATTTTTCTCCCTGCATAAATAATCAATATTCGCAAAAGAGAAAAATTAAAAAAAAAAGAAGAAGAATTTACAAATTAGAAACTAAAAGTATACATTGAAGATTTTCGTTCAGGCTGGGACACGAACCCAGGGCCACTCGCTTGGAAGCCTAACACTCTAGCCATTAGTCTATGGGAGCGCTGTCGGTGGGAGTTTTAAATATAATAAAAACAAAAAATGCACCTTGGTAATTGTTTATTTAAACACTTTGAAATCTTCGTGTCGAAAAATTAAACTGACTCAGAATTTTCTTCCCTACATAAATAATCAATATTTGCAAAGGAAAGAAATAGAAAAAAAAAGAATTTTCAAATTAGAAAAGAAATATATACATTGAAGATATTCGCTCCGGCTGGGACTCGAACCCAGGCCACTCGCTTGGAAGACCAGCGGTCTAGCCATTAGGCTATCGGAGTTCTGTCGAGCGGAGTCTTACTGCCTGACTGAGACTGCCTGACTGACAGACTGACTCACTGACTGACTGATACTGACTGACTGGACTGACTGAAAGACTCACTGACTGACCGAGACTGACTGACTAACTGCCTGACTGACTGAGACTGGACTGACTGACTGACTGACTGACTGACTAACTGACTGACTGAGACTGACTGACTGACTGCTTGACTCTCTGACTGACTATTTCACTGACTGACTGAATGACTAAATGACTGACTGACACTGACTGACTGACTGCTTGACTACCTGACTGACTGCTTGACTGACTAACTGACTGGACAGGACTGACCGACTGACTGACGGACAGACTGACTGAATAAGGATGACTGACAGACTGACTGAATAAGGCTGACTGACTGACTGACTGACAGACTGACTGAATAAGGCTGACCGACTGACTGACTGCCTGACTGACTGACTGACTGACCGAGACTGACTGACTGACTGACCGAGACTGACTGACTGACTGACTGAGACTGGACTGGACTGACTGACTGACTGACTGCTTTAGTGACTAACTGACTGCACAGGACTGACCGACTGACTGACTGACTGACTGTCTGACTGACTGACTGACTGAATGACTGACTGACTGAGACTAAATGACTGACTGCTTGACTGACTGGCTGAAGGACTAACTGACTGACTGAGTGACTGACTGACTGGACTGACTGACTGAGACTGAATGACTGAGTGCTTGACTGATTGACTGTCAGACTGACTGACTGACTTCGCAAAAGGGAAAAATAAAAAAAAAAGAATTATAAAAAAATATTTGCATTTAAGATTTCCTTTCCGGCTGGGATTTGAACCCAGGGCGACACTCATGGAAGCCCAACGCTCTCGCCAATATACTATCGGATCTCTGTTGATCGGTGTCTTAATTATAATAAAAACAAAAAATGCACCTTAGTAATTATTGATCTAAAATCTTTGAAATCTAAAGGTCGAATGATTAAACTGACTCAGAATTTTCTTCCGTACATAAATAATCCATATTTGCTAAAGAAAGAAATTGAAAAAAAAAAGAATCTTCAAATTAGAAGAGAAATATATACATGGAAGATTTTCGTTCCGGCCGGGACTCGAACCCAGTACCACGCGCTTGGAACCCAACGGTCTAGCCATTAGGCTATCGGAGCTCTTTCGATGGAAGTCTTAAATATAATAAAAACAAAAAATGCACCTTGGTAATTATTGATTCAAACACTTTGAAATTTACAGGTCGAATAATTAAACTGACTCAGAATTTTTCTCCCTACATAAATAATCAATATTCGCAAAAGTGAAAAATTAAAAAAAAAAGAAGAAGAAATTTCAAATTAGAAACTAAAAGTATACATTGAAGATTTTCGTTCAGGCTGGGACTCGAACCCAGGGCCACTCGCTTGGAAGCCTAACACTCTAGCCATTAGTCTATGGGAGCTCTGTCGGTGGGAGTTTTAAATATAATAAAAACAAAAAATGCACCTTGGTAATTGTTTATTTAAACACTTTGAAATCTTCGTGTCGAAAAATTAAACTGACTCAGAATTTTCTTCCCTACATAAATAATCAATAATTGCAAAGGAAAGAAATTGAAAAAAAAAAGAATTTTCAAATTAGAAAAGAAATATATACATTGAAGATATTCGCTCCGGCTGGGACTCGAACCCAGGCCACTCGCTTGGAAGACCAGCGGTCTAGCCATTAGGCTATCGGAGTTCCGTCGAGCGGAGTCTTACTGCCTGACTGATACTGCCTGACTGACAGACTGACTCACTGACTGACTGATACTGACTGACTGACTCACTGACTGACCGAGACTGACTGACTAACTGCCTGACTGACTGAGACTGGACTGACTGACTGACTGACTGACTGACTGACTAACTGACTGACTGAGACTGACTGACTGACTGCTTGACTCTCTGACTGGCTATTTCACTGACTGACTGAATGACTAAATGACTGACTGACACTGACTGACTGACTGCTTGACTACCTGACTGACTGCTTGACTGACTAACTGACTGGACAGGACTGACCGACTGACTGACTGACAGACTGACTGAATAAGGATGACTGACAGACTGACTGAATAAGGCTGACTGACTGACTGACTGACAGACTGACTGAATAAGAATGACTGACAGACTGACTGAATAAGGCTGACTGACTGACTGACTGACAGACTGACTGAATAAGGCTGACCGACTGACTGACTGCCTGACTGACTGAATGACTGACTGACTGACTGACCGAGACTGACTGACTGAGACTGGACTGGACTGACTGACTGACTGACTGACTGAGACTGACTGACTGCTTTAGTGACTAACTGACTGCACAGGACTGACCGACTGACTGACTGACTGACTGCCTGACTGACTGACTGACTGAATGACTGACTGACTGAGACTAAATGACTGACTGCTTGACTGACTGGCTGAAGGACTAACTGACTGACTGAGTGACTGACTGACTGGACTGACTGACTGAGACTGAATGACTGAGTGCTTGACTGATTGACTGTCAGACTGACTGACTGACTTCGCAAAAGGGAAAAATAAAAAAAAAAGAATTATAAAATTAGAAAAAAATATTTGCATTTAAGATTTCCTTTCCGGCTGGGATTTGAACCCAGGGCGACACTCATGGAAGCCCAACGCTCTCGCCAATATACTATCGGATCTCTGTTGATCGGTGTCTTAATTATAATAAAAACAAAAAATGCACCTTAGTAATTATTGATCTAAAATCTTTGAAATCTAAAGGTCGAATGATTAAACTGACTCAGAATTTTCTTCCGTACATAAATAATCCATATTTGCTAAAGAAAGAAATTGAAAAAAAAAAGAATCTTCAAATTAGAAGAGAAATATATACATGGAAGATTTTCGTTCCGGCCGGGACTCGAACCCAGTACCACGCGCTTGGAACCCAACGGTCTAGCCATTAGGCTATCGGAGCTCTGTCGATGGAAGTCTTAAATATAATAAAAACAAAAAATGCACCTTGGTAATTATTGATTCAAACACTTTGAAATTTACAGGTCGAATAATTAAACTGACTCAGAATTTTTCTCCCTACATAAATAATCAATATTCGCAAAAGTGAAAAATTAAAAAAAAAAGAAGAAGAAATTTCAAATTAGAAACTAAAAGTATACATTGAAGATTTTCGTTCAGGCTGGGACTCGAACCCAGGGCCACTTGCTTGGAAGCCTAACACTCTAGCCATTAGTCTATGGGAGCTCTGTCGGTGGGAGTTTTAAATATAATAAAAACAAAAAATGCACCTTGGTAATTGTTTATTTAAACACTTTGAAATCTTCGTGTCGAAAAATTAAACTGACTCAGAATTTTCTTCCCTACATAAATAATCAATAATTGCAAAGGAAAGAAATTGAAAAAAAAAAGAATTTTCAAATTAGAAAAGAAATATATACATTGAAGATATTCGCTCCGGCTGGGACTCGAACCCAGGCCACTCGCTTGGAAGACCAGCGGTCTAGCCATTAGGCTATCGGAGTTCTGTCGAGCGGAGTCTTACTGCCTGACTGATACTGCCTGACTGACAGACTGACTCACTGACTGACTGACTCACTGACTGACCGAGACTGACTGACTAACTGCCTGCCTGACTGAGACTGGACTGACTGACTGACTGACTGACTGACTGACTAACTGACTGACTGAGACTGACTGACTGACTGCTTGACTCTCTGACTGGCTATTTCACTGACTGACTGAATGACTAAACGACTGACTGACACTGACTGACTGACTGCTTGACTACCTGACTGACTGCTTGACTGACTAACTGACTGGACAGGACTGACCGACTGACTGACTGACAGACTGACTGAATAAGGATGACTGACAGACTGACTGAATAAGGCTGACTGACTGACTGTCTGACAGACTGACTGAATAAGGATGACTGACAGACTGACTGAATAAGGCTGACTGACTGACTGACTGACAGACTGACTGAATAAGGCTGAACGACTGACTGACTGCCTGACTGACTGAATGACTGACTGACTGACTGACCGAGACTGACTGACTGAGACTGGACTGGACTGACTGACTGACTGACTGACTGAGACTGACTGACTGCTTTAGTGACTAACTGACTGCACAGGACTGACCGACTGACTGACTGACTGACTGCCTGACTGACTGACTGACTGAATGACTGACTGACTGAGACTAAATGACTGACTGCTTGACTGACTGGCTGAAGGACTAACTGACTGACTGAGTGACTGACTGACTGGACTGACTGACTGAGACTGAATGACTGAGTGCTTGACTGATTGACTGTCAGACTGACTGACTGACTTCGCAAAAGGGAAAAATAAAAAAAAAAGAATTATAAAATTAGAAAAAAAATTTGCATTTAAGATTTCCTTTCCGGCTGGGATTTCAACCCAGGGCGACACTCATGGAAGCCCAACGCTCTCGCCAATATACTATCGGATCTCTGTTGATCGGTGTCTTAATTATAATAAAAACAAAAAATGCACTTTAGTAATTATTGATCTAAAATCTTTGAAATCTAAAGGTCGAATGATTAAACTGACTCAGAATTTTCTTCCGTACATAAATAATCCATATTTGCAAAAGAAAGAAATTGAAAAAAAAAAAGAATCTTCAAATTAGAAGAGAAATATATACATGGAAGATTTTCGTTCCGGCCGGGACTCGAATCCAGTACCACGCGCTTGGAACCCAACGGTCTAGCCATTAGGCTATCGGAGCTCTGTCGATGGAAGTCTTAAATATAATAAAAACAAAAAATGCACCTTGGTAATTATTGATTCAAACACTTTGAAATTTACAGGTCGAATAATTAAACTGACTCAGAATTTTTCTCCCTACATAAATAATCAATTTTCGCAAAAGAGAAAAATTAAAAAAAAAAGAAGAAGAAATTTCAAATTAGAAACTAAAAGTATACATTGAAGATTTTCTTTCAGGCTGGGACTCGAACCCAGGGCCACTCGCTTGGAAGCCTAACACTCTAGCCATTAGTCTATGGGAGCTCTGTCGGTGGGAGTTTTAAATATAATAAAAACAAAAAATGCACCTTGGTAATTGTTTATTTAAACACTTTGAAATCTTCGTGTCGAAAAATTAAACTGACTCAGAATTTTCTTCCCTACATAAATAATCAATAATTGCAAAGGAAAGAAATTGAAAAAAAAAGAATTTTCAAATTAGAAAAGAAATATATACATTGAAGATATTCGCTCCGGCTGGGACTCGAACCCAGGCCACTCGCTTGGAAGACCAGCGGTCTAGCCATTAGGCTATCGGAGTTCTGTCGAGCGGAGTCTTACTGCCTGACTGATACTGCCTGACTGACAGACTGACTCACTGACTGACTGATACTGACTGACTGACTCACTGACTGACCGAGACTGACTGACTAACTGCCTGACTGACTGAGACTGGACTGACTGACTGACTGACTGACTGACTGACTGCTTGACTCTCTGACTGGCTATTTCACTGACTGACTGAATGACTAAATGACTGACTGACACTGACTGACTGACTGCTTGACTACCTGACTGACTGCTTGACTGACTAACTGACTGGACAGGACTGACCGACCGACTGACTGACAGACTGACTGAATAAGGATGACTGACAGACTGACTGAATAAGGCTGACTGACTGACTGACTGACAGACTGACTGAATAAGGCTGACCGACTGACTGACTGCCTGACTGACTGACTGACTGAATGACTGACTGACTGACTGACCGAGACTGACTGACTGACTGACTGAGACTGGACTGGACTGACTGACTGACTGACTGACTGAGACTGACTGACTGCTTTAGTGACTAACTGACTGCACAGGACTGACCGACTGACTGACTGACTGACTGCCTGACTGACTGACTGACTGAATGACTGACTGACTGAGACTAAATGACTGACTGCTTGACTGACTGGCTGAAGGACTAACTGACTGACTGAGTGACTGACTGACTGGACTGACTGACTGAGACTGAATGACTGAGTGCTTGACTGATTGACTGTCAGACTGACTGACTGACTTCGCAAAAGGGAAAAATAAAAAAAAAAGAATTATAAAATTAGAAAAAAATTTTTGCATTTAAGATTTCCTTTCCGGCTGGGATTTGAACCCAGGGCGACACTCATGGAAGCCCAACGCTCTCGCCAATATACTATCGGATCTCTGTTGATCAGTGTCTTAATTATAATAAAAACAAAAAATGCACCTTAGTAATTATTGATCTAAAATCTTTGAAATCTAAAGGTCGAATGATTAAACTGACTCAGAATTTTCTTCCGTACATAAATAATCCATATTTGCAAAAGAAAGAAACTGAAAAAAAAAAGAATCTTCAAATTAGAAGAGAAATATATACATGGAAGATTTTCGTTCCGGCCGGGACTCGAACCCAGTACCACGCGCTTGGAACCCAACGGTCTAGCCATTAGGCTATCGGAGCTCTGTCGATGGAAGTCTTAAATATAATAAAAACAAAAAATGCACCTTGGTAATTATTGATTCAAACACTTTGAAATTTACAGGCCGAATACTTAAACTGACTCAGAATTTTTCTCCCTACATAAATAATCAATATTCGCAAAAGAGAAAAATTAAAAAAAAAAGAAGAAGAAATTTCAAATTAGAAACTAAAAGTATACATTGAAGATTTTCTTTCAGGCTGGGACTCGAACCCAGGGCCACTCGCATGGAAGCCTAACACTCTAGCCATTAGTCTATGGGAGCTCTGTCGGTGGGAGTTTTAAGTATAATAAAAACAAAAAATGCACCTTGGTAATTGTTTATTTAAACACTTTGAAATCTTCGTGTCGAAAAATTAAACTGACTCAGAATTTTCTTCCCTACATAAATAATCAATAATTTCAAAGGAAAGAAATTGAAAAAAAAAAGAATTTTCAAATTAGAAAAGAAATATATACATTGAAGATATTCGCTCCGGCTGGGACTCGAACCCAGGCCTCTCGCTTGGAAGACCAGCGGTCTAGCCATTAGGCTATCGGAGTTCTGTCGAGCGGAGTCTTACTGCCTGACTGATACTGCCTGACTGACAGACTGACTCACTGACTGACTGATACTGACTGACTGACTCACTGACTGACCGAGACTGACTGACTAACTGCCTGACTGACTGAGACTGGACTGACTGACTGACTGACTGACTAACTGACTGACTGAGACTGACTGACTGACGGCTTGACTCTCTGACTGGCTATTTCACTGACTGACTGAATGACTAAATGACTGACTGACACTGACTGACTGACTGCTTGACTACCTGACTGACTGCTTGACTGACTAACTGACTGGACAGGACTGACCGACTGACTGACTGACAGACTGACTGAATAAGGATGACTGACAGACTGACTGAATAAGGCTGACTGACTGACTGACTGACAGACTGACTGAATAAGGCTGACCGACTGACTGACTGCCTGACTGACTGACTGACTGAATGACTGACTGACTGACTGACCGAGACTGACTGACTGACTGACTGAGACTGGACTGGACTGACTGACTGACTGACTGACTGAGACTGACTGACTGCTTTAGTGACTAACTGACTGCACAGGACTGACCGACTGACTGACTGACTGACTGCCTGACTGACTGACTGACTGAATGACTGACTGACTGAGACTAAATGACTGACTGCTTGACTGACTGGCTGAAGGACTAACTGACTGACTGAGTGACTGACTGACTGGACTGACTGACTGAGACTGAATGACTGAGTGCTTGACTGATTGACTGTCAGACTGACTGACTGACTTCGCAAAAGGGAAAAATAAAAAAAAAAGAATTATAAAATTAGAAAAAAATATTTGCATTTAAGATTTCCTTTCCGGCTGGGATTTGAACCCAGGGCGACACTCATGGAAGCCCAACGCTCTCGCCAATATACTATCGGATCTCTGTTGATCGGTGTCTTAATTATAATAAAAACAAAAAATGCACCTTAGTAATTATTGATCTAAAATTTTCGAAATCTAAAGGTCGAATGATTAAACTGACTCAGAATTTTCTTCCGTACATAAATAATCCATATTTGCAAAAGAAAGAAATTGAAAAAAAAAGAATCTTCAAATTAGAAGAGAAATATATACATGGAAGATTTTCGTTCCGGCCGGGACTCGAACCCAGTACCACGCGCTTAGAACCCAAAGGTCTAGCCATTAGGCTATCGGAGCTCTGTCGATGGAAGTCTTAAATATAATAAAAACAAAAAATGCACCTTTGTAATTATTGTTTCAAACACTTTGAAATTTACAGGTCGAATAATTAAACTGACTCAGAATTTTTCTCCCTACATAAATAATCAATATTCGCAAAAGAGAAAAATTAAAAAAAAAAGAAGAAGAAATTTCAAACTAAAAGTATACATTGAAGATTTTCGTTCAGGCTGGGATTTGAACCCAGGGCCACTCGCTTGGAAGCCTAACACACTAGCCATTAGTCTATGGGAGCTCTGTCGGTGGAAGTTTTAAATATAATAAAAACAAAAAATGCACCTTGGTAATTGTTTATTTAAACACTTTGAAATCTTCGTGTCGAAAAATTAAACTGACTCAGAATTTTCTTCCCTACATAAATAATCAATAATTGCAAAGGAAAGAAATTGAAAAAAAAAAGAATTTTCAAATTAGAAAAGAAATATATACATTGAAGATATTCGCTCCGGCTGGGACTCGAACCCAGGCCACTCGCTTGGAAGACCAGCGGTCTAGCCATTAGGCTATCGGAGTTCTGTCGAGCGGAGTCTTACTGCCTGACTGATACTGCCTGACTGACAGACTGACTCACTGACTGACTGATACTGACTGACTGACTCACTGACTGACCGAGACTGACTGACTAACTGCCTGACTGACTGAGACTGGACTGACTGACTGACTGACTGACTGACTGACTAACTGACTGACTGAGACTGACTGACTGACTGCTTGACTCTCTGACTGGCTATTTCACTGACTGACTGAATGACTAAATGACTGACTGACACTGACTGACTGACTGCTTGACTACCTGACTGACTGCTTGACTGACTAACTGACTGGACAGGACTGACCGACTGACTGACTGACAGACTGACTGAATAAGGATGACTGACAGACTGACTGAATAAGGCTGACTGACTGACTGACTGACAGACTGACTGAATAAGGCTGACCGACTGACTGACTGCCTGACTGACTGACTGACTGAATGACTGACTGACTGACTGACCGAGACTGACTGACTGACTGACTGAGACTGGACTGGACTGACTGACTGACTGACTGACTGAGACTGACTGACTGCTTTAGTGACTAACTGACTGCACAGGACTGACCGACTGACTGACTGACTGACTGCCTGACTGACTGACTGACTGAATGACTGACTGACTGAGACTAAATGACTGACTGCTTGACTGACTGGCTGAAGGACTAACTGACTGACTGAGTGACTGACTGACTGGACTGACTGACTGAGACTGAATGACTGAGTGCTTGACTGATTGACTGTCAGACTGACTAACTGACTTCGCAAAAGGGAAAAATAAAAAAAAAAGAATTATAAAATTAGAAAAAAATATTTGCATTTAAGATTTCCTTTCCGGCTGGGATTTGAACCCAGGGCGACACTCATGTAAGCCCAACGCTCTCGCCAATATACTATCGGATCTCTGTTGATCGGTGTCTTAATTATAATAAAAACAAAAAATGCACCTTAGTAATTATTGATCTAAAATCTTTGAAATGTAAAGGTCGAATGATTAAACTGACTCAGAATTTTCTTCCGTACATAAATAATCCATATTTGCAAAAGAAAGAAATTGAAAAAAAAAAGAATCTTCAAATTAGAAGAGAAATATATACATGGAAGATTTTCGTTCCGGCCGGGACTCGAACCCAGTACCACGCGCTTGGAACCCAACGGTCTAGCCATTAGGCTATCGGAGCTCTGTCGATGGAAGTCTTAAATATAATAAAAACAAAAAATGCACCTTGGTAATTATTGATTCAAACACTTTGAAATTTACAGGCCGAATACTTAAACTGACTCAGAATTTTTCTCCCTACATAAATAATCAATATTCGCAAAAGAGAAAAATTAAAAAAAAAAAGAAGAAGAAATTTCAAATTAGAAACTAAAAGTATACATTGAAGATTTTCGTTCAGGCTGGGACTCGAACCCAAGGCCACTCGCATGGAAGCCTAACACTCTAGCCATTAGTCTATGGGAGCTCTGTCGGTGGGAGTTTTAAATATAATAAAAACAAAAAATGCACCTTGGTAATTGTTTATTTAAACACTTTGAAATCTTCGTGTCGAAAAATTAAACTGACTCAGAATTTTCTTCCCTACATAAATAATCAATAATTGCAAAGGAAAGAAATTGAAAAAAAAAGAATTTTCAAATTAGAAAAGAAATATATACATTGAAGATATTCGCTCCGGCTGGGACTCGAACCCAGGCCACTCGCTTGGAAGACCAGCGGTCTAGCCATTAGGCTATCGGAGTTCTGTCGAGCGGAGTCTTACTGCCTGACTGATACTGCCTGACTGACAGACTGACTCACTGACTGACTGATACTGACTGACTGACTCACTGACTGACCGAGACTGACTGACTAACTGCCTGACTGACTGAGACTGGACTGACTGACTGACTGACTGACTGACTGACTAACTGACTGACTGAGACTGACTGACTGACTGCATGACTCTCTGACTGGCTATTTCACTGACTGACTGAATGACTAAATGACTGACTGACACTGACTGACTGACTGCTTGACTACCTGACTGACTGCTTGACTGACTAACTGACTGGACAGGACTGACCGACTGACTGACTGACAGACTGACTGAATAAGGATGACTGACAGACTGACTGAATGACTGACTGACTGACTGACTGAGACTGGACTGGACTGACTGACTGACTGACTGAGACTGACTGAGACTGACTGACTGCTTTAGTGACTAACTGACTGCACAGGACTGACCGACTGACTGACTGACTGACTGCCTGACTGACTGAATGACTGACTGACTGAGACTAAATGACTGACTGCTTGACTGACTGGCTGAAGGACTAACTGACTGACTGAGTGACTGACTGAGACTGGACTGACTGACTGACTGACTGACTGAGACTGACTGACTGAGACTGACTGACTGACTGCTTGACTCTCTGACTGGCTATTTCACTGACTGACTGAATGACTAAATGACTGACTGACACTGACTGACTGACTGCTTGACTACCTGACTGACTGCTTGACTGACTAACTGACTGGACAGGACTGACCGACTGACTGACTGACAGACTGACTGAATAAGGGTGACTGACAGACTGACTGAATAAGGCTGACTGACTGACTGACTGACAGACTGACTGAATAAGGCTGACCGACTGACTGACTGCCTGACTGACTGACTGACTGACTGACTGACTGACCGAGACTGACTGACTTACTGACTGAGACTGGACTGGACTGGACTGACTGACTGACTGACTGACTGAGACTGACTGACTGCTTTAGTGACTAACTGACTGCACAGGACTGACCGACTGACTGACTGACTGACTGCCTGACTGACTGACTGACTGAATGACTGACTGACTGAGACTAAATGACTGACTGACTGACTGACTGGCTGAAGGACTAACTGACTGACTGAGTGACTGACTGACTGGACTGACTGACTGAGACTGAATGTCTGAGTGCTTGACTGATTGACTGTCAGACTGACTGACTGACTTCGCAAAAGGGAAAAATAAAAAAAAAGAATTATAAAATTAGAAAAAAATATTTGCATTTAAGATTTCCTTTCCGGCTGGGATTTGAACCCAGGGCGACACTCATGGAAGCTCAACGCTCTCGCCAATATACTATCGGATCTCTGTTGATCGGTGTCTTAATTATAATAAAAACAAAAAATGCACCTTAGTAATTATTGATCTAAAATCTTTGAAATCTAAAGGTCGAATGATTAAACTGACTCAGAATTTTCTTCCGTACATAAATAATCCATATTTGCAAAAGGAAGAAATTGAAAAAAAAAAGAATCTTCAAATTAGAAGAGAAATATATACATTGAAGATTTTCGTTCCGGCCGGGACTCGAACCCAGTACCACGCGCTTGGAACCCAACGGTCTAGCCATTAGGCTATCGGAGCTCTGTCGATGGAAGTCTTAAATATAATAAAAACAAAAAATGCACCTTGGTAATTATTGATTCAAACACTTTGAAATTTACAGGTCGAATAATTAAACTGACTCAGAATTTTTCTCCCTACATAAATAATCAATATTCGCAAAAGAGAAAAATTAAAAAAAAAAGAAGAAGAAATTTCAAATTAGAAACTAAAAGTATACATTGAAGATTTTCGTTCAGGCTGGGACTCGAATCCAGGGCCACTCGCTTGGAAGCCTAACACTCTAGCCATTAGTCTATGGGAGCTCTGTCGGTGGGAGTTTTAAATATAATAAAAACAAAAAATGCACCTTGGTAATTGTTTATTTAAACACTTTGAAATCTTCGTGTCGAAAAATTAAACTGACTCAGAATTTTCTTCCCTACATAAATAATCAATAATTGCAAAGGAAAGAAATTGAAAAAAAAAAAAAGAATTTTCAAATTAGAAAAGAAATATATACATTGACGATATTCGCTCCGGCTGGGACTCGAACCCAGGCCACTCGCTTGGAAGACCAGCGGTCTAGCCATTAGGCTATCGGAGTTCTGTCGCGCGGAGTCTTACTGCCTGACAGATACTGCCTGACTGACAGACTGACTCACTGACTGACCGAGACTGACTGACTAACTGCCTGACTGACTGAGACTGGACTGACTGACTGACTGACTGACTGACTGACTGACTAACTGACTGACTGAGACTGACTGACTGACTGCTTGACTCTCTGACTGGCTATTTCACCGACTGACTGAATGACTAAATGACTGACTGACACTGACTGACTGACTGCTTGACTACCTGACTGACTGCTTGACTGACTAACTGACTGGACAGGACTGACCGACTGACTGACTGACAGACTGACTGAATAAGGATGACTGACAGACTGACTGAATAAGGCTGACTGATTGTCTGACTGACAGACTGACTGATTGTCTGACTGACAGACTGACTGAATAAGGCTGACCGACTGACTGACTGCCTGACTGACTGACTGACTGAATGACTGACTGACTGAGTGACCGAGACTGACTGACTGACTGACTGAGACTGGACTGGACTGACTGACTGACTGAGACTGACTGACTGCTTTAGTGACTAACTGACTGCACAGGACTGACCGACTGACCGACTGACTGACTGCCTGACTGACTGACTGACTGAATGACTGACTGACTGAGACTAAATGACTGACTGCTTAACTGACTGGCTGAAGGACTAACTGACTGACTGAGTGACTGACTGACTGGACTGACTGACTGAGACTGAATGACTGAGTGCTTGACTGATTGACTGTCAGACTGACTGACTGACTTCGCAAAAGGGAAAAATAAAAAAAAAAGAATTATAAAATTAGAAAAAAATATTTGCATTTAAGATTTCCTTTCCGGCCGGGACTCGAACCCAGTACCACGCGCTAGGAACCCAACGGTCTAGCCATTAGGCTATCGGAGCTCTGTCGATGGAAGTCTTAAATATAATAAAAACAAAAAATGCACCTTGGTAATTATTGATTCAAACACTTTGAAATTTACAGGTCGAATAATTAAACTGACTCAGAATTTTTCTCCCTACATAAATAATCAATATTCGCAAAAGAGAAAAATTAAAAAAAAAAGAAGAAGAAATTTCAAATTAGAAACTAAAAGTATACATTGAAGATTTTCGTTTAGGCTGGGATTCGAACCCAGGGCCACTCGCTTGGAAGCCTAACACTCTAGCCATTAGTCTATGGGAGCTCTGTCAGTGGGAGTTTTAAATATAATAAAAACAAAAAATGCACCTTGGTAATTGTTTATTTAAACACTTTGAAATCTGCGTGTCGAAAAATTAAACTGACTCAGAATTTTCTTCCCTACATAAATAATCAATAATAGCAAAGGAAAGAAATTGAAAAAAAAAAGAATTTTCAAATTAGAAAAGAAATATATACATTGAAGATATTCGCTCCGGCTGGGACTCGAACCCAGGCCACTCGCTTGGAAGACCAGCGGTCTAGCCATTAGGCTATCGGAGTTCTGTCGAGCGGAGTCTTACTGCCTGACTGATTTTGTCTGACTGACAGACTGACTCACTGACTGACTGATACTGACTGACTGACTCACTGACTGACCGAGACTGACTGACTAACTGCCTGACTGACTGAGACTGGACTGACTGACTGACTGACTGACTGACTGACTAACTGACTGACTGAGACTGACTGACTGACTGCTTGACTCTCTGACTGGCTATTTCACTGACTGACTGAATGACTAAATGACTGACTGACACTGACTGACTGACTGCTTGACTACCTGACTGACTGCTTGACTGACTAACTGACTGGACAGGACTGACCGACTGACTGACAGACTGACTGAATAAGGATGACTGACAGACTGACTGAATAAGGCTGACTGACTGACTGACTGACAGACTGACTGAATAAGGCTGACCGACTGACTGACTGCCTGACTGACTGACTGACTGAATGACTGACTGACTGACTGACCGAGACTGACTGACTGACTGACTGAGACTGGACTGGACTGACTGACTGACTGACTGACTGAGACTGACTGACTGCTTTAGTGACTAACTGACTGCACAGGACTGACCGACTGACTGACTGACTGCTTTAGTGACTAACTGACTGCACAGGACTGACCGACTGACTGACTGACTGACTGCCTGACTGACTGACTGACTGAATGACTGACTGACTGAGACTAAATGACTGACTGCTTGACTGACTGGCTGAAGGACTAACTGACTGACTGAGTGACTGACTGACTGGACTGACTGACTGAGACTGAATGACTGAGTGCTTGACTGATTGACTGTCAGACTGACTGACTGACTTCGCAAAAGGGAAAAATAAAAAAAAAAAAGAATTATAAAATTAGAAAAAAATATTTGCATTTAAGATTTCCTTTCCGGCCGGGACTCGAACCCAGTACCACGCGCTAGGAACCCAACGGTCTAGCCATTAGGCTATCGGAGCTCTGTCGATGGAAGTCTTAAATATAATAAAAACAAAAAATGCACCTTGGTAATTATTGATTCAAACACTTTGAAATTTACAGGTCGAATAATTAAACTGACTCAGAATTTTTCTCCCTACATAAATAATCAATATTCGCAAAAGAGAAAAATTAAAAAAAAAAGAAGAAGAAAATTCAAATTAGAAACTAAAAGTATACATTGAAGATTTTCGTTCAGGCTGGGACTCGAACCCAGGGCCACTCGCTTGGAAGCCTAACACTCTAGCCATTAGTCTATGGGAGCTCTGTCGGTGGGAGTTTTAAATATAATAAAAACAAAAAATGCACCTTGGTAATTGTTTATTTAAACACTTTGAAATCTTCGTGTCGAAAAATTAAACTGACTCAGAATTTTCATCCCTACATAAATAATCAATAATTGCAAAGGAAAGAAATTGAAAAAAAAAAGAATTTTCAAATTAGAAAAGAAATATATACATTGAAGATATTCGCTCCGGCTGGGACTCGAACCCAGGCCACTCGCTTGGAAGACCAGCGGTCTAGCCATTAGGCTATCGGAGTTCTGTCGAGCGGAGTCTTACTGCCTGACTGATACTGCCTGACTGACAGACTGACTCACTGACTGACTGACTCACTGACTGACCGAGACTGACTGACTAACTGCCTGACTGACTGAGACTGGACTGACTGACTGACTGACTGACTGACTGACTGCTTGACTCTCTGACTGGCTATTTCACTGACTGACTGAATGACTAAATGACTGACTGACACTGACTGACTGGCTGCTTGACTACCTGACTGACTGCTTGACTGACTAACTGACTGGACAGGACTGACCGACTGACTGACTGACAGACTGACTGAATAAGGCTGACCGACTGACTGACTGCCTGACTGACTGAATGACTGAATGACTGACTGACTGACTGACCGAGACTGACTGACTGACTGACTGAGACTGGACTGGACTGACTGACTGACTGACTGACTGAGACTGACTGACTGCTTTAGTGACTAACTGACTGACTGACTGACTGACTGAGACTGACTGACTGCTTTAGTGACTAACTGACTGCACAGGACTGACTGACTGACTGACTGACTGACTGACTGAATGACTGACTGAATGACTGACTGACTGAGACTAAATGACTGACTGCTTGACTGACTGGCTGAAGGACTAACTGACTGACTGAGTGACTGACTGACTGGACTGACTGACTGAGACTGAATGACTGAGTGCTTGACTGATTGACTGTCAGACTGACTGACTGACTTCGCAAAAGGGAAAAATAAAAAAAAAGAATTATAAAATTAGAAAAAAATTTTTGCATTTAAGATTTCCTTTCCGGCTGGGATTTGAACCCAGGGCGACACTCATGGAAGCCCAACGCTCTCGCCAATATACTATCGGATCTCTGTTGATCGGTGTCTTAATTATAATAAAAACAAAAAATGCACCTTAGTAATTATTGATCTAAAATCTTTGAAATCTAAAGTTCGAATGATTAAACTGACTCAGAATTTTCTTCCGTACATAAATAATCCATATTTGCAAAAGAAAGAAATTGAAAAAAAAAAGAATCTTCAAATTAGAAGAGAAATATATACATGGAAGATTTTCGTTCCGGCCGGGACTCGAACCCAGTACCACGCGCTTGGAACCCAACGGTCTAGCCATTAGGCTATCGGAGCTCTGTCGATGGAAGTCTTAAATATAATAAAAACAAAAAATGCACCTTGGTAATTATTGATTCAAACACTTTGAAATTTACAGGCCGAATACTTAAACTGACTCAGAATTTTTCTCCCTACATAAATAATCAATATTCGCAAAAGAGAAAAATTAAAAAAAAAAGAAGAAGAAATTTCAAATTAGAAACTAAAAGTATACATTGAAGATTTTCTTTCAGGCTGGGACTCGAACCCAGGGCCACTCGCATGGAAGCCTAACACTCTAGCCATTAGTCTATGGGAGCTCTGTCGGTGGGAGTTTTAAATATAATAAAAACAAAAAATGCACCTTGGTAATTGTTTATTTAAACACTTGGAAATCTTCGTGTCGAAAAATTAAACTGACTCAGAATTTTCTTCCCTACATAAATAATCAATAATTGCAAAGGAAAGAAATTGAAAAAAAAAAGAATTTTCAAATTAGAAAAGAAATACATACATTGAAGATATTCGCTGCGGCTGGGACTCGAACCCAGGCCACTCGCTTGGAAGACCAGCGGTCTAGCCATTAGGCTATCGGAGTTCTGTCGAGCGGAGTCTTACTGCCTGACTGATACTGCCTGACTGACAGACTGACTCACTGACTGACTGATACTGACTGACTGACTCACTGACTGACCGAGACTGACTGACTAACTGCCTGACTGACTGAGACTGGACTGACTGACTGACTGACTGACTAACTGACTGACTGAGACTGACTGACTGACTGCTTGACTCTCTGACTGGCTATTTCACTGACTGACTGAATGACTAAATGACTGACTGACACTGACTGACTGACTGCTTGACTACCTGACTGACTGCTTGACTGACTAACTGACTGGACAGGACTGACCGACTGACTGACTGACAGACTGACTGAATAAGGATGACTGACAGACTGACTGAATAAGGCTGACTGACTGACTGACTGACAGACTGACTGAATAAGGCTGACCGACTGACTGACTGCCTGACTGACTGACTGACTGAATGACTGACTGACTGACTGACCGAGACTGACTGACTGACTGACTGAGACTGGACTGGACTGACTGACTGACTGACTGACTGAGACTGACTGACTGCTTTAGTGACTAACTGACTGCACAGGACTGACCGACTGACTGACTGACTGCTTTAGTGACTAACTGACTGCACAGGACTGACCGACTGACTGACTGACTGACTGCCTGACTGACTGACTGACTGAATGACTGACTGACCGAGACTAAATGACTGACTGCTTGACTGACTGGCTGAAGGACTAACTGACTGACTGAGTGACTGACTGACTGGACTGACTGACTGAGACTGAATGACTGAGTGTTTGACTGATTGACTGTCAGACTGACTGACTGACTTCGCAAAAGGGAAAAATAAAAAAAAAAGAATTATAAAATTAGAAAAAAATATTTGCATTTAGGATTTCCTTTCCGGCCGGGACTCGAACCCAGTACCACGCGCTAGGAACCCAATGGTCTAGCCATTAGGCTATCGGAGCTCTGTCGATGGAAGTCTTAAATATAATAAAAACAAAAAATGCACCTTGGTAATTATTGATTCAAACACTTTGAAATTTACAGGTCGAATAATTAAACTGACTCAGAATTTTTCTCCCTACATAAATAATCAATATTCGCAAAAGAGAAAAATTAAAAAAAAAAGAAGAAGAAATTTCAAATTAGAAACTAAAAGTATACATTGAAGATTTTCGTTCAGGCTGGGACTCGAACCCAGGGCCACTCGCTTGGAAGCCTAACACTCTAGCCATTAGTCTATGGGAGCTCTGTCGGTGGGAGTTTTAAATATAATAAAAACAAAAAATGCACCTTGGTAATTGTTTATTTAAACACTTTGAAATCTTCGTGTCGAAAAATTAAACTGACTCAGAATTTTCTTCCCTACATAAATAATCAATAATTGCAAAGGAAAGAAATTGAAAAAAAAAGAATTTTCAAATTAGAAAAGAAATATATACATTGAAGATATTCGCTCCGGCTGGGACTCGAACCCAGGCCACTCGCTTGGAAGACCAGCGGTCTAGCCATTAGGCTATCGGAGTTCTGTCGAGCGGAGTCTTACTGCCTGACTGATACTGCCTGACTGACAGACTGACTCACTGACTGACTGATACTGACTGACTGACTCACTGACTGACCGAGACTGACTGACTAACTGCCTGACTGACTGAGACTGGACTGACTGACTGACTGACTGACTGACTGACTGCTTGACTCTCTGACTGGCTATTTCACTGACTGACTGAATGACTAAATGACTGACTGACACTGACTGACTGGCTGCTTGACTACCTGACTGACTGCTTGACTGACTAACTGACTGGACAGGACTGACCGACTGACTGACTGACAGACTGACTGAATAAGGATGACTGACAGACTGACTGAATAAGGCTGACCGACTGACTGACTGCCTGACTGACTGACTGACTGAATGACTGACTGACTGACTGACTGAATGACTGACTGACTGACTGACCGAGACTGACTGACTGACTGACTGAGACTGGACTGGACTGACTGACTGACTGACTGACTGAGACTGACTGACTGCTTTAGTGACTAACTGACTGCACAGGACTGACCGACTGACTGACTGACTGACTGCCTGACTGACTGACTGACTGACTGATACTGACTGACTGACTCACTGACTGACCGAGACTGACTGACTAACTGCCTGACTGACTGAGACTGGACTGACTGACTGACTGACTGACTGACTGACTAACTGACTGACTGAGACTGACTGACTGACTGCTTGACTCTCTGACTGGCTATTTCACTGACTGACTGAATGACTAAATGACTGACTGACACTGACTGACTGATTGCTTGACTACCTGACTGATTGCTTGACTGACTAACTGACTGGACAGGACTGACCGACTGACTGACTGACAGACTGACTGAATAAGGATGACTGACAGACTGACTGAATAAGGCTGACTGACTGACTGACTGACAGACTGACTGAATAAGGCTGACCGACTGACTGACTGCCTGACTGACTGACTGACTGAATGACTGACTGACTGACTGACCGAGACTGACTGACTGACTGAGACTGGACTGGACTGACTGACTGACTGACTGACAGAGACTGACTGACTGCTTTAGTGACTAACTGACTGCACAGGACTGACCGACTGACTGACTGACTGACTGCCTGACTGACTGACTGACTGAATGACTGACTGACTGAGACTAAATGACTGACTGCTTGACTGACTGGCTGAAGGACTAACTGACTGACTGAGTGACTGACTGACTGGACTGACTGACTGAGACTGAATGACTGAGTGCTTGACTGATTGACTGTCAGACTGACTAACTGACTTCGCAAAAGGGAAAAATAAAAAAAAAGAATTATAAAATTAGAAAAAAATATTTGCATTTAAGATTTCCTTTCCGGCTGGGATTTGAACCCAGGGCGACACTCATGGAAGCCCAACGCTCTCGCCAATATACTATCGGATCTCTGTTGATCGGTGTCTTAATTATAATAAAAACAAAAAATGCACCTTAGTAATTATTGATCTAAAATCTTTGAAATGTAAAGGTCGAATGATTAAACTGACTCAGAATTTTCTTCCGTACATAAATAATCCATATTTGCAAAAGAAAGAAATTGAAAAAAAAAAGAATCTTCAAATTAGAAGAGAAATATATACATGGAAGATTTTCGTTCCGGCCGGGACTCGAACCCAGTACCACGCGCTTGGAACCCAACGGTCTAGCCATTAGGCTATCGGAGCTCTGTCGATGGAAGTCTTAAATATAATAAAAACAAAAAATGCACCTTGGTAATTATTGATTCAAACACTTTGAAATTTACAGGCCGAATACTTAAACTGACTCAGAATTTTTCTCCCTACATAAATAATCAATATTCGCAAAAGAGAAAAATTAAAAAAAAAAGAAGAAGAAATTTCAAATTAGAAACTAAAAGTATACATTGAAGATTTTCGTTCAGGCTGGGACTCGAACCCAGGGCCACTCGCTTGGAAGCCTAACACTCTAGCCATTAGTCTATGGGAGCTCTGTCGGTGGGAGTTTTAAATATAATAAAAACAAAAAATGCACCTTGGTAATTGTTTATTTAAACACTTTGAAATCTTCGTGTCGAAAAATTAAACTGACTCAGAATTTTCTTCCCTACATAAATAATCAATAATTGCAAAGGAAAGAAATTGAAAAAAAAAAGAATTTTCAAATTAGAAAAGAAATATATACATTGAAGATATTCGCTCCGGCTGGGACTCGAACCCAGGCCACTCGCTTGGAAGACCAGCGGTCTAGCCATTAGGCTATCGGAGTTCTGTCGAGCGGAGTCTTACTGCCTGACTGATACTGCCTGACTGACAGACTGACTCACTGACTGACTGATACTGACTGACTGACTCACTGACTGACCGAGACTGACTGACTAACTGCCTGACTGACTGAGACTGGACTGACTGACTGACTGACTGACTGACTGACTAACTGACTGACTGAGACTGACTGACCGACTGCTTGACTCTCTGACTGGCTATTTCACTGACTGACTGAATGACTAAATGACTGACTGACACTGACTGACTGACTGCTTGACTACCTGACTGACTGCTTGACTGACTAACTGACTGGACAGGACTGACCGACTGACTGACTGACAGACTGACTGAATAAGGATGACTGACAGACTGACTGAATAAGGCTGACTGACTGACTGACTGACAGACTGACTGAATAAGGCTGACCGACTGACTGACTGACTGACTGACTGAATGACTGACTGACTGACTGACCGAGACTGACTGACTGACTGACTGAGACTGGACTGGACTGACTGACTGACTGACTGACTGACTGAGACTGACTGACTGCTTTAGTGACTAACTGACTGCACAGGACTGACCGACTGCCTGACTGACTGACTGACTGAATGACTGACTGACTGAGACTAAATGACTGACTGCTTGACTGACTGGCTGAAGGACTAACTGACTGACTGAGTGACTGACTGACTGGACTGACTGACTGAGACTGAATGACTGAGTGCTTGACTGATTGACTGTCAGACAGACTGACTGACTTCGCAAAAGGGAAAAATAAAAAAAAAGAATTATAAAATTAGAAAAAAAATATTTGCATTTAAGATTTCCTTTCCGGCTGGGATTTGAACCCAGGGCGACACTCATGGAAGCCCAACGCTCTCGCCAATATACTATCGGATCTCTGTTGATCGGTGTCTTAATTATAATAAAAACAAAAAATGCACCTTAGTAATTATTGATCTAAAATTTTTGAAATCTAAAGGTCGAATGATTAAACTGACTCAGAATTTTCTTCCGTACATAAATAATCCATATTTGCAAAAGAAAGAAATTGAAAAAAAAAAGAATCTTCAAATTAGAAGAGAAATATATACATGGAAGATTTTCGTTCCGGCCGGGACTCGAACCCAGTACCACGCGCTTGGAACCCAACGGTCTAGCCATTAGGCTATCGGAGCTCTGTCGATGGAAGTCTCAAATATAATAAAAACAAAAAATGCACCTTGGTAATTATTGATTCAAACACTTTGAAATTTACAGGTCGAATAATTAAACTGACTCAGAATTTTTCTCCCTACATAAATAATCAATATTCGCAAAAGAGAAAAATTAAAAAAAAAAGAAGAAGAAATTTCAAATTAGAAACTAAGAGTACACATTGAAGATTTTCGTTCAGGCTGGGATTCGAACCCAGGGCCCCTCGCTTGGAAGCCTAACACTCTAGCCATTAGTCTATGGGAGCTCTGTCGGTGGGAGTTTTAAATATAATAAAAACAAAAAATGCACCTTGGTAATTGTTTATTTAAACACTTTGAAATCTTCGTGTCGAAAAATTAAACTGACTCAGAATTTTCTTCCCTACATAAATAATCAATAATTGCAAAGGAAAGAAATTGAAAAAAAAAAGAATTTTCAAATTAGAAAAGAAATATATACATTGAAGATATTCGCTCCGGCTGGGACTCGAACCCAGGCCACTCACTTGGAAGACCAGCGGTCTAGCCATTAGGCTATCGGAGTTCTGTCGAGCGGAGTCTTACTGCCTGACTGATACTGCCTGACTGACAGACTGACTCACTGACTGACTGATACTGACTGACTGACTCACTGACTGACCGAGACTGACTGACTAACTGCCTGACTGACTGAGACTGGACTGACTGACTGACTGACTGACTGACTGACTGCTTGACTCTCTGACTGGCTATTTCACTGACTGACTGAATGACTAAATGACTGACTGACACTGACTGACTGGCTGCTTGACTACCTGACTGACTGCTTGACTGACTAACTGACTGGACAGGACTGACCGACTGACTGACTGACAGACTGACTGAATAAGGATGACTGACAGACTGACTGAATAAGGCTGACCGACTGACTGACTGCCTGACTGACTGACTGACTGAATGACTGACTGACTGACTGACTGAATGACTGACTGACTGACTGACCGAGACTGACTGACTGACTGACTGAGACTGGACTGGACTGACTGACTGACTGACTGAGACTGACTGACTGCTTTAGTGACTAACTGACTGCACAGGACTGACCGACTGACTGACTGACTGACTGCCTGACTGACTGACTGACTGACTGATACTGACTGACTGACTCACTGACTGACCGAGACTGACTGACTAACTGCCTGACTGACTGAGACTGGACTGACTGACTGACTGACTGACTGACTGACTAACTGACTGACTGAGACTGACTGACTGACTGCTTGACTCTCTGACTGGCTATTTCACTGACTGACTGAATGACTAAATGACTGACTGACACTGACTGACTGATTGCTTGACTACCTGACTGATTGCTTGACTGACTAACTGACTGGACAGGACTGACCGACTGACTGACTGACAGACTGACTGAATAAGGATGACTGACAGACTGACTGAATAAGGCTGACTGACTGACTGACTGACAGACTGACTGAATAAGGCTGACCGACTGACTGACTGCCTGACTGACTGACTGACTGAATGACTGACTGACTGACTGACCGAGACTGACTGACTGACTGAGACTGGACTGGACTGACTGACTGACTGACTGACAGAGACTGACTGACTGCTTTAGTGACTAACTGACTGCACAGGACTGACCGACTGACTGACTGACTGACTGCCTGACTGACTGACTGACTGAATGACTGACTGACTGAGACTAAATGACTGACTGCTTGACTGACTGGCTGAAGGACTAACTGACTGACTGAGTGACTGACTGACTGGACTGACTGACTGAGACTGAATGACTGAGTGCTTGACTGATTGACTGTCAGACTGACTAACTGACTTCGCAAAAGGGAAAAATAAAAAAAAAGAATTATAAAATTAGAAAAAAATATTTGCATTTAAGATTTCCTTTCCGGCTGGGATTTGAACCCAGGGCGACACTCATGGAAGCCCAACGCTCTCGCCAATATACTATCGGATCTCTGTTGATCGGTGTCTTAATTATAATAAAAACAAAAAATGCACCTTAGTAATTATTGATCTAAAATCTTTGAAATGTAAAGGTCGAATGATTAAACTGACTCAGAATTTTCTTCCGTACATAAATAATCCATATTTGCAAAAGAAAGAAATTGAAAAAAAAAAGAATCTTCAAATTAGAAGAGAAATATATACATGGAAGATTTTCGTTCCGGCCGGGACTCGAACCCAGTACCACGCGCTTGGAACCCAACGGTCTAGCCATTAGGCTATCGGAGCTCTGTCGATGGAAGTCTTAAATATAATAAAAACAAAAAATGCACCTTGGTAATTATTGATTCAAACACTTTGAAATTTACAGGCCGAATACTTAAACTGACTCAGAATTTTTCTCCCTACATAAATAATCAATATTCGCAAAAGAGAAAAATTAAAAAAAAAAGAAGAAGAAATTTCAAATTAGAAACTAAAAGTATACATTGAAGATTTTCGTTCAGGCTGGGACTCGAACCCAGGGCCACTCGCTTGGAAGCCTAACACTCTAGCCATTAGTCTATGGGAGCTCTGTCGGTGGGAGTTTTAAATATAATAAAAACAAAAAATGCACCTTGGTAATTGTTTATTTAAACACTTTGAAATCTTCGTGTCGAAAAATTAAACTGACTCAGAATTTTCTTCCCTACATAAATAATCAATAATTGCAAAGGAAAGAAATTGAAAAAAAAAAGAATTTTCAAATTAGAAAAGAAATATATACATTGAAGATATTCGCTCCGGCTGGGACTCGAACCCAGGCCACTCGCTTGGAAGACCAGCGGTCTAGCCATTAGGCTATCGGAGTTCTGTCGAGCGGAGTCTTACTGCCTGACTGATACTGCCTGACTGACAGACTGACTCACTGACTGACTGATACTGACTGACTGACTCACTGACTGACCGAGACTGACTGACTAACTGCCTGACTGACTGAGACTGGACTGACTGACTGACTGACTGACTGACTGACTAACTGACTGACTGAGACTGACTGACCGACTGCTTGACTCTCTGACTGGCTATTTCACTGACTGACTGAATGACTAAATGACTGACTGACACTGACTGACTGACTGCTTGACTACCTGACTGACTGCTTGACTGACTAACTGACTGGACAGGACTGACCGACTGACTGACTGACAGACTGACTGAATAAGGATGACTGACAGACTGACTGAATAAGGCTGACTGACTGACTGACTGACAGACTGACTGAATAAGGCTGACCGACTGACTGACTGACTGACTGACTGAATGACTGACTGACTGACTGACCGAGACTGACTGACTGACTGACTGAGACTGGACTGGACTGACTGACTGACTGACTGACTGACTGAGACTGACTGACTGCTTTAGTGACTAACTGACTGCACAGGACTGACCGACTGCCTGACTGACTGACTGACTGAATGACTGACTGACTGAGACTAAATGACTGACTGCTTGACTGACTGGCTGAAGGACTAACTGACTGACTGAGTGACTGACTGACTGGACTGACTGACTGAGACTGAATGACTGAGTGCTTGACTGATTGACTGTCAGACAGACTGACTGACTTCGCAAAAGGGAAAAATAAAAAAAAAGAATTATAAAATTAGAAAAAAAATATTTGCATTTAAGATTTCCTTTCCGGCTGGGATTTGAACCCAGGGCGACACTCATGGAAGCCCAACGCTCTCGCCAATATACTATCGGATCTCTGTTGATCGGTGTCTTAATTATAATAAAAACAAAAAATGCACCTTAGTAATTATTGATCTAAAATTTTTGAAATCTAAAGGTCGAATGATTAAACTGACTCAGAATTTTCTTCCGTACATAAATAATCCATATTTGCAAAAGAAAGAAATTGAAAAAAAAAAGAATCTTCAAATTAGAAGAGAAATATATACATGGAAGATTTTCGTTCCGGCCGGGACTCGAACCCAGTACCACGCGCTTGGAACCCAACGGTCTAGCCATTAGGCTATCGGAGCTCTGTCGATGGAAGTCTCAAATATAATAAAAACAAAAAATGCACCTTGGTAATTATTGATTCAAACACTTTGAAATTTACAGGTCGAATAATTAAACTGACTCAGAATTTTTCTCCCTACATAAATAATCAATATTCGCAAAAGAGAAAAATTAAAAAAAAAAGAAGAAGAAATTTCAAATTAGAAACTAAGAGTACACATTGAAGATTTTCGTTCAGGCTGGGATTCGAACCCAGGGCCCCTCGCTTGGAAGCCTAACACTCTAGCCATTAGTCTATGGGAGCTCTGTCGGTGGGAGTTTTAAATATAATAAAAACAAAAAATGCACCTTGGTAATTGTTTATTTAAACACTTTGAAATCTTCGTGTCGAAAAATTAAACTGACTCAGAATTTTCTTCCCTACATAAATAATCAATAATTGCAAAGGAAAGAAATTGAAAAAAAAAAGAATTTTCAAATTAGAAAAGAAATATATACATTGAAGATATTCGCTCCGGCTGGGACTCGAACCCAGGCCACTCACTTGGAAGACCAGCGGTCTAGCCATTAGGCTATCGGAGTTCTGTCGAGCGGAGTCTTACTGCCTGACTGATACTGCCTGACTGACAGACTGACTCACTGACTGACTGATACTGACTGACTGACTCACTGACTGACCGAGACTGACTGACTAACTGCCTGACTGACTGAGACTGGACTGACTGACTGACTGACTGACTGACTGACTGCTTGACTCTCTGACTGGCTATTTCACTGACTGACTGAATGACTAAATGACTGACTGACACTGACTGACTGGCTGCTTGACTACCTGACTGACTGCTTGACTGACTAACTGACTGGACAGGACTGACCGACTGACTGACTGACAGACTGACTGAATAAGGATGACTGACAGACTGACTGAATAAGGCTGACCGACTGACTGACTGCCTGACTGACTGACTGACTGAATGACTGACTGACTGACTGACTGAATGACTGACTGACTGACTGACCGAGACTGACTGACTGACTGACTGAGACTGGACTGGACTGACTGACTGACTGACTGACTGAGACTGACTGACTGCTTTAGTGACTAACTGACTGCACAGGACTGACCGACTGACTGACTGACTGACTGCCTGACTGACTGACTGACTGACTGATACTGACTGACTGACTCACTGACTGACCGAGACTGACTGACTAACTGCCTGACTGACTGAGACTGGACTGACTGACTGACTGACTGACTGACTGACTAACTGACTGACTGAGACTGACTGACTGACTGCTTGACTCTCTGACTGGCTATTTCACTGACTGACTGAATGACTAAATGACTGACTGACACTGACTGACTGATTGCTTGACTACCTGACTGATTGCTTGACTGACTAACTGACTGGACAGGACTGACCGACTGACTGACTGACAGACTGACTGAATAAGGATGACTGACAGACTGACTGAATAAGGCTGACTGACTGACTGACTGACAGACTGACTGAATAAGGCTGACCGACTGACTGACTGCCTGACTGACTGACTGACTGAATGACTGACTGACTGACTGACCGAGACTGACTGACTGACTGACTGAGACTGGACTGGACTGACTGACTGACTGACTGACAGAGACTGACTGACTGCTTTAGTGACTAACTGACTGCACAGGACTGACCGACTGACTGACTGACTGACTGCCTGACTGACTGACTGACTGAATGACTGACTGACTGAGACTAAATGACTGACTGCTTGACTGACTGGCTGAAGGACTAACTGACTGACTGAGTGACTGACTGACTGGACTGACTGACTGAGACTGAATGACTGAGTGCTTGACTGATTGACTGTCAGACTGACTGACTGACTTCGCAAAAGGGAAAAATAAAAAAAAAAAGAATTATAAAATTAGAAAAAAATATTTGCATTTAAGATTTCCTTTCCGGCTGGGATTTGAACCCAGGGCGACACTCATGGAAGCCCAACGCTCTCGCCAATATACTATCGGATCTCTGTTGATCGGTGTCTTAATTATAATAAAAACAAAAAATGCACCTTAGTAATTATTGATCTAAAATTTTCGAAATCTAAAGGTCGAATGATTAAACTGACTCAGAATTTTCTTCCGTACATAAATAATCCATATTTGCAAAAGAAAGAAATTGAAAAAAAAAGAATCTTCAAATTAGAAGAGAAATATATACATGGAAGATTTTCGTTCCGGCCGGGACTCGAACCCAGTACCACGCGCTTAGAACCCAACGGTCTAGCCATTAGGCTATCGGAGCTCTGTCGATGGAAGTCTTAAATATAATAAAAACAAAAAATGCACCTTGGTAATTATTGATTCAAACACTTTGAAATTTACAGGTCGAATAATTAAACTGACTCAGAATTTTTCTCCCTACATAAATAATCAATATTCGCAAAAGAGAAAAATTAAAAAAAAAGAAGAAGAAATTTCAAATTAGAAACTAAAAGTATACATTGAAGATTTTCGTTCAGGCTGGGACTCGAACCCAGGGCCACTCGCTTGGAAGCCTAACACTCTAGCCATTAGTCTATGGGAGCTCTGTCGGTGGGAGTTTTAAATATAATAAAAACAAAAAATGCACCTTGGTAATTGTTTATTTAAACACTTTGAAATCTTCGTGTCGAAAAATTAAACTGACTCAGAATTTTCTTCCCTACATAAATAATCAATAATTGCAAAGGAAAGAAATTGAAAAAAAAAAGAATTTTCAAGTTAGAAAAGAAATATATACATTGAAGATATTCGCTCCGGCTGGGATTCGAACCCAGGCCACTCGCTTGGAAGACCAGCGGTCTAGCCATTAGGCTATCGGAGTTCTGTCGAGCGGAGTCTTACTGCCTGACTGATACTGCCTGACTGACAGACTGACTCACTGACTGACTGATACTGACTGACTGACTCACTGACTGACCGAGACTGACTGACTAACTGCCTGACTGACTGAGACTGGACTGACTGACTGACTGACTGACTGACTGACTAACTGACTGACTGAGACTGACTGACTGACTGCTTGACTCTCTGACTGGCTATTTCACTGACTGACTGAATGACTAAATGACTGACTGACACTGACTGACTGACTGCTTGACTACCTGACTGACTGCTTGACTGACTAACTGACTGGACAGGACTGACCGACTGACTGACTGACAGACTGACTGAATAAGGATGACTGACAGACTGACTGAATAAGGCTGACTGACTGACTGACTGACAGACTGACTGAATAAGGCTGACCGACTGACTGACTGCCTGACTGACTGACTGACTGAATGACTGAGTGACTGACTGACCGAGAGTGACTGACTGACTGACTGAGACTGGACTGGACTGACTGACTGACTGAGACTGACTGACTGCACAGGACTGACCGACTGACTGACTGCCTGACTGACTGACTGACTGAATGACTGACTGACTGACTGCCTGACTGACTGACTGACTGAATGACTGACTGACTGAGACTAAATGACTGACTGCTTGACTGACTGGCTGAAGGACTAACTGACTGACTAAGTGACTGACTGACTGGACTGACTGACTGAGACTGAATGACTGAGTGCTTGACTGATTGACTGTCAGACTGACTAACTGACTTCGCAAAAGGGAAAAATAAAAAAAAAGAATTATAAAATTAGAAAAAAATATTTGCATTTAAGATTTCCTTTCCGGCTGGGATTTGAACCCAGGGCGACACTCATGGAAGCCCAACGCTCTCGCCAATATACTATCGGATCTCTGTTGATCGGTGTCTTAATTATAATAAAAACAAAAAATGCACCTTAGTAATTATTGATCTAAAATCTTTGAAATGTAAAGGTCGAATGATTAAACTGACTCAGAATTTTCTTCCGTACATAAATAATCCATATTTGCAAAAGAAAGAAATTGAAAAAAAAAAGAATCTTCAAATTAAAAGAGAAATATATACATGGAAGATTTTCGTTCCGGCCGGGACTCGAACCCAGTACCACGCGCTTGGAACCCAAAGGTCTAGCCATTAGGCTATCGGAGCTCTGTCGATGGAAGTCTTAAATATAATAAAAACAAAAAATGCACCTTGGTAATTATTGATTCAAACACTTTGAAATTTACAGGCCGAATACTTAAACTGACTCAGAATTTTTCTCCCTACATAAATAATCAATATTCGCAAAAGAGAAAAATTTAAAAAAAAAGAAGAAGAAATTTCAAATTAGAAACTAAAAGTATACATTGAAGATTTTCGTTCAGGCTGGGACTCGAACCCAGGGCCACTCGCTTGGAAGCCTAACACTCTAGCCATTAGTCTATGGGAGCTCTGTCGGTGGGAGTTTTAAATATAATAAAAACAAAAAATGCACCTTGGTAATTGTTTATTTAAACACTTTGAAATCTGTGTGTCGAAAAATTAAACTGACTCAGAATTTTCTTCCCTACATAAATAATCAATAATTGCAAAGGAAAGAAATTGAAAAAAAAAAGAATTTTCAAATTAGAAAAGAAATATATACATTGAAGATATTCGCTCCGGCTGGGACTCGAACCCAGGCCACTCGCTTGGAAGACCAGCGGTCTAGCCATTAGGCTATCGGAGTTCTGTCGAGCGGAGTCTTACTGCCTGACTGATACTGCCTGACTGACAGACTGACTCACTGACTGACTGATACTGACTGACTGACTCACTGACTGACCGAGACTGACTGACTAACTGCCTGACTGACTGAGACTGGACTGACTGACTGACTGACTGACTGACTGACTAACTGACTGACTGAGACTGACTGACTGACTGCTTGACTCTCTGACTGGCTATTTCACTGACTGACTGAATGACTAAATGACTGACTGACACTGACTGACTGACTGCTTGATTACCTGACTGACTGCTTGACTGACTAACTGACTGGACAGGACTGACCGACTGACTGACAGACTGACTGAATAAGGATGACTGACAGACTGACTGAATAAGGCTGACCGACTGACTGACTGCCTGACTGACTGAATAAGGCTGACCGACTGACTGACTGCCTGACTGACTGAATGACTGACTGACTGACTGACCGAGACTGACTGACTGACTGACTGAGACTGGACTGGACTGACTGACTGACTGACTGACTGAGACTGACTGACTGCTTTAGTGACTAACTGACTGCACAGGACTGACCGACTGACTGACTGACTGCTTTAGTGACTAACTGACTGCACAGGACTGACCGACTGACTGACTGACTGACTGCCTGACTGACTGACTGACTGAATGACTGACTGACTGAGACTAAATGACTGACTGCTTGACTGACTGGCTGAAGGACTAACTGACTGACTGAGTGACTGACTGACTGGACTGACTGACTGAGACTGAATGACTGAGTGCTTGACTGATTGACTGTCAGACTGACTGACTGACTTCGCAAAAGGGAAAAATAAAAAAAAAAGAATTATCAAATTAGAAAAAAATATTTGCATTTAAGATTTCCTTTCCGGCCGGGACTCGAACCCAGTACCACGCGCTAGGAACCCAACGGTCTAGCCATTAGGCTATCGGAGCTCTGTCGATGGAAGTCTTAAATATAATAAAAACAAAAAATGCACCTTGGTAATTATTGATTCAAACACTTTGAAATTTACAGGTCGAATAATTAAACTGACTCAGAATTTTTCTCCCTACATAAATAATCAATATTCGCAAAAGAGAAAAATGAAAAAAAAAAGAAGAAGAAATTTCAAATTAGAAACTAAAAGTATACATTGAAGATTTTCGTTCAGGCTGGGACTCGAACCCAGGGCCACTCGCTTGGAAGCCTAACACTCTAGCCATTAGTCTATGGGAGCTCTGTCGGTGGGAGTTTTAAATATAATAAAAACAAAAAATGCACCTTGGTAATTGTTTATTTAAACACTTTGAAATCTTCGTGTCGAAAAATTAAACTGACTCAGAATTTTCTTCCCTACATAAATAATCAATAATTGCAAAGGAAAGAAATTGAAAAAAAAAAGAATTTTCAAATTAGAAAAGAAATATATACATTGAAGATATTCGCTCCGGCTGGGACTCGAACCCAGGCCACTCGCTTGGAAGACCAGCGGTCTAGCCATTAGGCTATCGGAGTTCTGTCGAGCGGAGTCTTACTGCCTGACTGATACTGCCTGACTGACAGACTGACTCACTGACTGACTGATACTGACTGACTGACTCACTGACTGACCGAGACTGACTGACTGCCTGACTGACTGAGACTGGACTGACTGACTGACTGACTGACTGACTGACTAACTGACTGACTGAGACTGACTGACTGACTGCTTGACTCTCTGACTGGCTATTTCACTGACTGACTGAATGACTAAATGACTGACTGACACTGACTGACTGACTGCTTGATTACCTGACTGACTGCTTGACTGACTAACTGACTGGACAGGACTGACCGACTGACTGACAGACTGACTGAATAAGGATGACTGACAGACTGACTGAATAAGGCTGACCGACTGACTGACTGCCTGACTGACTGAATAAGGCTGACCGACTGACTGACTGCCTGACTGACTGAATGACTGACTGACTGACTGACCGAGACTGACTGACTGACTGACTGAGACTGGACTGGACTGACTGACTGACTGACTGACTGAGACTGACTGACTGAGACTGACTGACTGCTTTAGTGACTAACTGACTGCACAGGACTGACCGACTGACTGACTGACTGCTTTAGTGACTAACTGACTGCACAGGACTGACCGACTGACTGACTGACTGACTGCCTGACTGACTGACTGACTGAATGACTGACTGACTGAGACTAAATGACTGACTGCTTGACTGACTGGCTGAAGGACTAACTGACTGACTGAGTGACTGACTGACTGGACTGACTGACTGAGACTGAATGACTGAGTGCTTGACTGATTGACTGTCAGACTGACTGACTGACTTCGCAAAAGGGAAAAATAAAAAAAAAAGAATTATCAAATTAGAAAAAAATATTTGCATTTAAGATTTCCTTTCCGGCCGGGACTCGAACCCAGTACCACGCGCTAGGAACCCAACGGTCTAGCCATTAGGCTATCGGAGCTCTGTCGATGGAAGTCTTAAATATAATAAAAACAAAAAATGCACCTTGGTAATTATTGATTCAAACACTTTGAAATTTACAGGTCGAATAATTAAACTGACTCAGAATTTTTCTCCCTACATAAATAATCAATATTCGCAAAAGAGAAAAATTTAAAAAAAAGAAGAAGAAATTTCAAATTAGAAACTAAAAGTAAACATTGAAGATTTTCGTTCAGGCTGGGACTCGAACCCAGGGCCACTCGCTTGGAAGCCTAACACTCTAGCCATTAGTCTATGGGAGCTCTGTCGGTGGGAGTTTTAAATATAATAAAAACAAAAAATGCACCTTGGTAATTGTTTATTTAAACACTTTGAAATCTGCGTGTCGAAAAATTAAACTGACTCAGAATTTTCTTCCCTACATAAATAATCAATAATTGCAAAGGAAAGAAATTGAAAAAAAAAAAGAATTTTCAAATTAGAAAAGAAATATATACATTGAAGATATTCGCTCCGGCTGGGACTCGAACCCAGGCCACTCGCTTGAAAGACCAGCGGTCTAGCCATTAGGCTATCGGAGTTCTGTCGAGCGGAGTCTTACTGCCTGACTGACAGACTGACTCACTGACTGACTGATACTGACTGACTGACTCACTGACTGACCGAGACTGACTGACTAACTGCCTGACTGACTGAGACTGGACTGACTGACTGACTGACTGACTGACTGACTAACTGACTGACTGAGACTGACTGACTGACTGCTTGACTCTCTGACTGGCTATTTCACTGACTGACTGAATGACTAAATGACTGACTGACACTGACTGACTGACTGCTTGACTACCTGACTGACTGCTTGACTGACTAACTGACTGGACAGGACTGACCGACTGACTGACAGACTGACTGAATAAGGATGACTGACAGACTGACTGAATAAGGCTGACCGACTGACTGACTGCCTGACTGACTGAATAAGACTGACCGACTGACTGACTGCCTGACTGACTGACTGACTGAATGACTGACTGACTGACTGACCGAGACTGACTGACTGACTGACTGAGACTGGACTGGACTGACTGACTGACTGACTGACTGAGACTGACTGACTGCTTTAGTGACTAACTGACTGCACAGGACTGACCGACTGACTGACTGACTGCTTTAGTGACTAACTGACTGCACAGGACTGACCGACTGACTGACTGACTGACTGCCTGACTGACTGACTGACTGAATGACTGACTGACTGAGACTAAATGACTGACTGCTTGACTGACTGGCTGAAGGACTAACTGACTGACTGAGTGACTGACTGACTGGACTGACTGACTGAGACTGAATGACTGAGTGCTTGACTGATTGACTGTCAGACTGACTGACTGACTTCGCAAAAGGGAAAAATAAAAAAAAAAGAATTATAAAATTAGAAAAAAATATTTGCATTTAAGATTTCCTTTCCGGCCGGGACTCGAACCCAGTATCACGCGCTAGGAACCCAACGGTCTAGCCATTAGGCTATCGGAGCTCTGTCGATGGAAGTCTTAAATATAATAAAAACAAAAAATGCACCTTGGTAATTATTGATTCAAACACTTTGAAATTTACAGGTCGAATAATTAAACTGACTCAGAATTTTTCTCCCTACATAAATAATCAATATTCGCAAAAGAGAAAAATTAAAAAAAAAAAGAAGAAGAAATTTCAAATTAGAAACTAAAAGTATACATTGAAGATTTTCGTTCAGGCTGGGACTCGAACCCAGGGCCACTCGCTTGGAAGCCTAACACTCTAGCCATTAGTCTATGGGAGCTCTGTCGGTGGGAGTTTTAAATGTAATAAAAACAAAAAATGCACCTTGGTAATTGTTTATTTAAACACTTTGAAATCTTCGTGTCGAAAAATTAAACTGACTCAGAATTTTCTTCCCTACATAAATAATAAATAATTGCAAAGGAAAGAAATTGAAAAAAAAAAGAATTTTCAAATTAGAAAAGAAATATATACATTGAAGATATTCGCTCCGGCTGGGACTCGAACCCAGGCCACTCGCTTGGAAGACCAGCGGTCTAGCCATTAGGCTATCGGAGTTCTGTCGAGCGGAGTCTTACTGCCTGACTGATACTGCCTGACTGACAGACTGACTCACTGACTGACTGATACTGACTGACTGACTCACTGACTGACCGAGACTGACTGACTAACTGCCTGACTGACTGAGACTGGACTGACTGACTGACTGACTGACTGACTGACTAACTGACTGACTGAGACTGACTGACCGACTGCTTGACTCTCTGACTGGCTATTTCACTGACTGACTGAATGACTAAATGACTGACTGACACTGACTGACTGACTGCTTGACTACCTGACTGACTGCTTGACTGACTAACTGACTGGACAGGACTGACCGACTGACTGACTGACAGACTGACTGAATAAGGATGACTGACAGACTGACTGAATAAGGCTGACTGACTGACTGACTGACAGACTGACTGAATAAGGCTGACCGACTGACTGACTGCCTGACTGACTCACTGACTGAATGACTGACTGACTGACTGACCGAGACTGACTGACTGACTGACTGAGACTGGACTGGACTGACTGACTGACTGACTGACTGACTGACTGAGACTGACTGACTGCTTTAGTGACTAACTGACTGCACAGGACTGACCGACTGCCTGACTGACTGACTGACTGCTTTAGTGACTAACTGACTGCACAGGACTGACCGACTGCCTGACTGACTGACTGACTGAATGACTGACTGACTGAGACTAAATGACTGACTGCTTGACTGACTGGCTGAAGGACTAACTGACTGACTGAGTGACTGACTGACTGGACTGACTGACTGAGACTGAATGACTGAGTGCTTGACTGATTGACTGTCAGACAGACTGACTGACTTCGCAAAAGGGAAAAATAAAAAAAAAGAATTATAAAATTAGAAAAAAATATTTGCATTTAAGATTTCCTTTCCGGCTGGGATTTGAACCCAGGGCGACACTCATGGAAGCCCAACGCTCTCGCCAATATACTATCGGATCTCTGTTGATCGGTGTCTTAATTATAATAAAAACAAAAAATGCACCTTAGTAATTATTGATCTAAAATTTTTGAAATCTAAAGGTCGAATGATTAAACTGACTCAGAATTTTCTTCCGTACATAAATAATCCATATTTGCAAAAGAAAGAAATTGAAAAAAAAAAGAATCTTCAAATTAGAAGAGAAATATATACATGGAAGATTTTCGTTCCGGCCGGGACTCGAACCCAGTACCACGCGCTTGGAACCCAACGGTCTAGCCATTAGGCTATCGGAGCTCTGTCGATGGAAGTCTTAAATATAATAAAAACAAAAAATGCACCTTGGTAATTATTGATTCAAACACTTTGAAATCTTCGTGTCGAAAAATTAAACTGACTCAGAATTTTCTTCCCTACATAAATAATCAATAATTGCAAAGGAAAGAAATTGAAAAAAAAAAGAATTTTCAAATTAGAAAAGAAATATATACATTGAAGATATTCGCTCCGGCTGGGACTCGAACCCAGGCCACTCGCTTGGAAGACCAGCGGTCTAGCCATTAGGCTATCGGAGTTCTGTCGAGCGGAGTCTTACTGCATGACTGATACTGCCTGACTGACAGACTGACTTACTGACTGACTGATACTGACTGACTGACTCACTGACTGACCGAGACTGACTGACTAACTGCCTGACTGACTGAGACTGGACTGACTGACTGACTGACTGACTGACTGACTGCTTGACTCTCTGACTGGTTATTTCACTGACTGACTGAATGACTAAATGACTGACTGACACTGACTGACTGGCTGCTTGACTACCTGACTGACTGCTTGACTGACTAACTGACTGGACAGGACTGACCGACTGACTGACTGACTGAATAAGGCTGACCGACTGACTGACTGCCTGACTGACTGACTGACTGAATGACTGACTGACTGACTGACCGAGACTGACTGACTGACTGACTGAGACTGGACTGGACTGACTGACTGACTGACTGACTGAGACTGACTGACTGCTTTAGTGACTAACTGACTGACTGACTGACTGACTGAGACTGACTGACTGCTTTAGTGACTAACTGACTGCACAGGACTGACCGACTGACTGACTGACTGACTGCCTGTCTGACTGACTGACTGAATGACTGACTGACTGAGACTAAATGACTGACTGCTTGACTGACTGGCTGAAGGACTAACTGACTGACTGAGTGACTGACTGACTGGACTGACTGACTGAGACTGAATGACTGAGTGCTTGACTGATTGACTGTCAGACTGACTGACTGACTTCGCAAAAGGGAAAAATAAAAAAAAAGAATTATAAAATTAGAAAAAAATTTTTGCATTTAAGATTTCCTTTCCGGCTGGGATTTGAACCCAGGGCGACACTCATGGAAGCCCAACGCTCTCGCCAATATACTATCGGATCTCTGTTGATCGGTGTCTTAATTATAATAAAAACAAAAAATGCACCTTAGTAATTATTGATCTAAAATCTTTGAAATCTAAAGGTCGAATGATTAAACTGACTCAGAATTTTCTTCCGTACATAAATAATCCATATTTGCAAAAGAAAGAAATTGAAAAAAAAAAGAATCTTCAAATTAGAAGAGAAATATATACAGGGAAGATTTTCGTTCCGGCCGGGACTCGAACCCAGTACCACGCGCTTGGAACCCAACGGTCTAGCCGTTAGGCTATCGGAGCTCTGTCGATGGAAGTCTTAAATATAATAAAAACAAAAAATGCACCTTGGTAATTATTGATTCAAACACTTTGAAATTTACAGGCCGAATACTTAAACTGACTCAGAATTTTTCTCCCTACATAAATAATCAATATTCGCAAAAGAGAAAAATTAAAAAAAAAAGAAGAAGAAATTTCAAATTAGAAACTAAAAGTATACATTGAAGATTTTCTTTCAGGCTGGGACTCGAACCCAGGGCCACTCGCATGGAAGCCTAACACTCTAGCCATTAGTCTATGGGAGCTTTGTCGGTGGGAGTTTTAAATATAATAAAAACAAAAAATGCACCTTGGTAATTGTTTATTTAAACACTTTGAAATCTTCGTGTCGAAAAATTAAACTGACTCAGAATTTTCTTCCCTACATAAATAATCAATAATTTCAAAGGAAAGAAATTGAAAAAAAAAAGAATTTTCAAATTAGAAAAGAAATATATACATTGAAGATATTCGCTCCGGCTGGGACTCGAACCCAGGCCACTCGCTTGGAAGACCAGCGGTCTAGCCATTAGGCTATCGGAGTTCTGTCGAGCGGAGTCTTACTGCCTGACTGATACTGCCTGACTGACAGACTGACTCACTGACTGACTGATACTGACTGACTGACTCACTGACTGACCGAGACTGACTGACTAACTGCCTGACTGACTGAGACTGGACTGACTGACTGACTGACTAACTGACTGACTGAGACTGACTGACTGACTGCTTGACTCTCTGACTGGCTATTTCACTGACTGACTGAATGACTAAATGACTGACTGACACTGACTGACTGACTGCTTGACTACCTGACTGACTGCTTGACTGACTAACTGACTGGACAGGACTGACCGACTGACTGACTGACAGACTGACTGAATAAGGATGACTGACAGACTGACTGAATAAGGCTGACTGACTGACTGACTGACAGACTGACTGAATAAGGCTGACCGACTGACTGACTGCCTGACTGACTGACTGACTGAATGACTGACTGACTGACTGACCGAGACTGACTGACTGACTGACTGAGACTGGACTGGACTGACTGACTGACTGACTGACTGAGACTGACTGACTGCTTTAGTGACTAACTGACTGCACAGGACTGACCGACTGACTGACTGACTGCTTTAGTGACTAACTGACTGCACAGGACTGACCGACTGACTGACTGACTGCTTTAGTGACTAACTGACTGCACAGGACTGACCGACTGACTGACTGACTGACTGCCTGACTGACTGACTGACTGAATGACTGACTGACCGAGACTAAATGACTGACTGCTTGACTGACTGGCTGAAGGACTAACTGACTGACTGAGTGACTGACTGACTGGACTGACTGACTGAGACTGAATGACTGAGTGCTTGACTGATTGACTGTCAGACTGACTGACTGACTTCGCAAAAGGGAAAAATAAAAAAAAAAGAATTATAAAATTAGAAAAAAATATTTGCATTTAAGATTTCCTTTCCGGCCGGGACTCGAACCCAGTACCACGCGCTAGGAACCCAACGGTCTAGCCATTAGGCTATCGGAGCTCTGTCGATGGAAGTCTTAAATATAATAAAAACAAAAAATGCACCTTGGTAATTATTGATTCAAACACTTTGAAATTTACAGGTCGAATAATTAAACTGACTCAGAATTTTTCTCCCTACATAAATAATCAATATTCGCAAAAGAGAAAAATTAAAAAAAAAAGAAGAAGAAATTTCAAATTAGAAACTAAAAGTATACATTGAAGATTTTCGTTCAGGCTGGGACTCGAACCCAGGGCCACTCGCTTGGAAGCCTAACACTCTAGCCATTAGTCTATGGGAGCTCTGTCGGTGGGAGTTTTAAATATAATAAAAACAAAAAATGCACCTTGGTAATTGTTTATTTAAACACTTTGAAATCTTCGTGTCGAAAAATTAAACTGACTCAGAATTTTCTTCCCTACATAAATAATCAATAATTGCAAAGGAAAGAAATTGAAAAAAAAAAAGAATTTTCAAATTAGAAAAGAAATATATACATTGAAGATATTCGCTCCGGCTGGGACTCGAACCCAGGCCACTCGCTTGGAAGACCAGCGATCTAGCCATTAGGCTATCGGAGTTCTGTCGAGCGGAGTCTTACTGCCTGACTGATACTGCCTGACTGACAGACTGACTCACTGACTGACTGATACTGACTGACTGACTCACTGACTGACCGAGACTGACTGACTAACTGCCTGACTGACTGAGACTGGACTGACTGACTGACTGACTGACTGACTGAGACTGACTGACTGACTGCTTGACTCTCTGACTGGCTATTTCACTGACTGACTGAATGACTAAATGACTGACTGACACTGACTGACTGACTGCTTGACTACCTGACTGACTGCTTGACTGACTAACTGACTGGACAGGACTGACCGACTGACTGACTGACAGACTGACTGAATAAGGATGACTGACAGACTGACTGAATAAGGCTGACTGACTGACTGACTGACAGACTGACTGAATAAGGCTGACCGACTGACTGACTGCCTGACTGACTGACTGACTGAATGACTGACTGACTGACTGACCGAGACTGACTGACTGACTGACTGAGACTGGACTGGACTGACTGACTGACTGACTGACTGAGACTGACTGACTGCTTTAGTGACTAACTGACTGCACAGGACTGACCGACTGACTGACTGACTGCTTTAGTGACTAACTGACTGCACAGGACTGACCGACTGACTGACTGACTGCTTTAGTGACTAACTGACTGCACAGGACTGACCGACTGACTGACTGACTGACTGCCTGACTGACTGACTGACTGAATGACTGACTGACCGAGACTAAATGACTGACTGCTTGACTGACTGGCTGAAGGACTAACTGACTGACTGAGTGACTGACTGACTGGACTGACTGACTGAGACTGAATGACTGAGTGCTTGACTGATTGACTGTCAGACTGACTGACTGACTTCGCAAAAGGGAAAAATAAAAAAAAAAGAATTATAAAATTAGAAAAAAATATTTGCATTTAAGATTTCCTTTCCGGCCGGGACTCGAACCCAGTACCACGCGCTAGGAACCCAACGGTCTAGCCATTAGGCTATCGGAGCTCTGTCGATGGAAGTCTTAAATATAATAAAAACAAAAAATGCACCTTGGTAATTATTGATTCAAACACTTTGAAATTTACAGGTCGAATAATTAAACTGACTCAGAATTTTTCTCCCTACATAAATAATCAATATTCGCAAAAGAGAAAAATTAAAAAAAAAAGAAGAAGAAATTTCAAATTAGAAACTAAAAGTATACATTGAAGATTTTCGTTCAGGCTGGGACTCGAACCCAGGGCCACTCGCTTGGAAGCCTAACACTCTAGCCATTAGTCTATGGGAGCTCTGTCGGTGGGAGTTTTAAATATAATAAAAACAAAAAATGCACCTTGGTAATTGTTTATTTAAACACTTTGAAATCTTCGTGTCGAAAAATTAAACTGACTCAGAATTTTCTTCCCTACATAAATAATCAATAATTGCAAAGGAAAGAAATTGAAAAAAAAAAGAATTTTCAAATTAGAAAAGAAATATATACATTGAAGATATTCGCTCCGGCTGGGACTCGAACCCAGGCCACTCGCTTGGAAGACCAGCGGTCTAGCCATTAGGCTATCGGAGTTCTGTCGAGCGGAGTCTTACTGCCTGACTGATACTGCCTGACTGACAGACTGACTCACTGACTGACTGATACTGACTGACTGACTCACTGACTGACCGAGACTGACTGACTAACTGCCTGACTGACTGAGACTGGACTGACTGACTGACTGACTAACTGACTGACTGAGACTGACTGACCGACTGCTTGACTCTCTGACTGGCTATTTCACTGACTGACTGAATGACTAAATGACTGACTGACACTGACTGACTGACTGCTTGACTACCTGACTGACTGCTTGACTGACTAACTGACTGGACAGGACTGACCGACTGACTGACTGACAGACTGACTGAATAAGGATGACTGACAGACTGACTGAATAAGGCTGACTGACTGACTGACTGACAGACTGACTGAATAAGGCTGAAGGACTAACTGACTGACTGAGTGACTGACTGACTGGACTGACTGACTGAGACTGAATGACTGAGTGCTTGACTGATTGACTGTCAGACAGACTGACTGACTTCGCAAAAGGGAAAAATAAAAAAAAAAGAATTATAAAATTAGAAAAAAATATTTGCATTTAAGATTTCCTTTCCGGCTGGGATTTGAACCCAGGGCGACACTCATGGAAGCCCAACGCTCTCGCCAATATACTATCGGATCTCTGTTGATCGGTGTCTTAATTATAATAAAAACAAAAAATGCACCTTAGTAATTATTGATCTAAAATTTTTGAAATCTAAAGGTCGAATGATTAAACTGACTCAGAATTTTCTTCCGTACATAAATAATCCATATTTGCAAAAGAAAGAAATTGAAAAAAAAAAGAATCTTCAAATTAGAAGAGAAATATATACATGGAAGATTTTCGTTCCGGCCGGGACTCGAACCCAGTACCACGCGCTTGGAACCCAACGGTCTAGCCATTAGGCTATCGGAGCTCTGTCGATGGAAGTCTTAAATATAATAAAAACAAAAAATGCACCTTGGTAATTATTGATTCAAACACTTTGAAATTTACAGGTCGAATAATTAAACTGACTCAGAATTTATCTCCCTACATAAATAATCAATATTCGCAAAAGAGAAAAATTAAAAAAAAAAGAAGAAGAAATTTCAAATTAGAAACTAAGAGTATACATTGAAGATTTTCGTTCAGGCTGGGATTCGAACCCAGGGCCCCTCGCTTGGAAGCTTAACACTCTAGCCATTAGTCTATGGGAGCTCTGTCGGTGGGAGTTTTAAATATAATAAAAACAAAAAATGCACCTTGGTAATTGTTTATTTAAACACTTTGAAATCTTCGTGTCGAAAAATTAAACTGACTCAGAATTTTCTTCCCTACATAAATAATCAATAATTGCAAAGGAAAGAAATTGAAAAAAAAAAGAATTTTCAAATTAGAAAAGAAATATATACATTGAAGATATTCGCTCCGGCTGGGACTCGAACCCAGGCCACTCGCTTGGAAGACCAGCGGTCTAGCCATTAGGCTATCGGAGTTCTGTCGAGCGGAGTCTTACTGCCTGACTGACAGACTGACTTACTGACTGACTGATACTGACTGACTGACTCACTGACTGACCGAGACTGACTGACTAACTGCCTGACTGACTGAGACTGGACTGACTGACTGACTGACTGACTGACTGACTGCTTGACTCTCTGACTGGCTATTTCACTGACTGACTGAATGACTAAATGACTGACTGACACTGACTGACTGGCTGCTTGACTACCTGACTGACTGCTTGACTGACTAACTGACTGGACAGGACTGACCGACTGACTGACTGACAGACTGACTGAATAAGGCTGACCGACTGACTGACTGCCTGACTGACTGACTGACTGAATGACTGACTGACTGACTGACTGACTGAGACTGGACTGGACTGACTGACTGACTGACTGACTGAAACTGACTGACTGCTTTAGTGACTAACTGACTGACTGACTGACTGACTGAGACTGACTGACTGCTTTAGTGACTAACTGACTGCACAGGACTGACCGACTGACTGACTGACTGACTGCCTGACTGACTGACTGACTGAATGACTGACTGACTGAGACTAAATGACTGACTGCTTGACTGACTGGCTGAAGGACTAACTGACTGACTGAGTGACTGACTGACTGGACTGACTGACTGAGACTGAATGACTGAGTGCTTGACTGATTGACTGTCAGACTGACTGACTGACTTCGCAAAAGGGAAAAATAAAAAAAAAGAATTATAAAATTAGAAAAAAATTTTTGCATTTAAGATTTCCTTTCCGGCTGGGATTTGAACCCAGGGCGACACTCATGGAAGCCCAACGCTCTCGCCAATATACTATCGGATCTCTGTTGATCGGTGTCTTAATTATAATAAAAACAAAAAATGCACCTTAGTAATTATTGATCTAAAATCTTTGAAATCTAAAGGTCGAATGATTAAACTGACTCAGAATTTTCTTCCGTACATAAATAATCCATATTTGCAAAAGAAAGAAATTGAAAAAAAAAAGAATCTTCAAATTAGAAGAGAAATATATACATGGAAGATTTTCGTTCCGGCCGGGACTCGAACCCAGTACCACGCGCTTGGAACCCAACGGTCTAGCCATTAGGCTATCGGAGCTCTGTCGATGGAAGTCTTAAATATAATAAAAACAAAAAATGCACCTTGGTAATTATTGATTCAAACACTTTGAAATTTACAGGCCGAATACTTAAACTGACTCAGAATTTTTCTCCCTACATAAATAATCAATATTCGCAAAAGAGAAAAATTAAAAAAAAAAGAAGAAGAAATTTCAAATTAGAAACTAAAAGTATACATTGAAGATTTTCTTTCAGGCTGGGACTCGAACCCAGGGCCACTCGCATGGAAGCCTAACACTCTAGCCATTAGTCTATGGGAGCTCTGTCGGTGGGAGTTTTAAATATAATAAAAACAAAAAATGCACCTTGGTAATTGTTTATTTAAACACTTTGAAATCTTCGTGTCGAAAAATTAAACTGACTCAGAATTTTCTTCCCTACATAAATAATCAATAATTTCAAAGGAAAGAAATTGAAAAAAAAAAGAATTTTCAAATTAGAAAAGAAATATATACATTGAAGATATTCGCTCCGGCTGGGACTCGAACCCAGGCCACTCGCTTGGAAGACCAGCGGTCTAGCCATTAGGCTATCGGAGTTCTGTCGAGCGGAGTCTTACTGCCTGACTGATACTGCCTGAATGACAGACTGACTCACTGACTGACTGATACTGACTGACTGACTCACTGACTGACCGAGACTGACTGACTAACTGCCTGACTGACTGAGACTGGACTGACTGACTGACTGACTGACTAACTGACTGACTGAGACTGACTGACTGACTGCTTGACTCTCTGACTGGCTATTTCACTGACTGACTGAATGACTAAATGACTGACTGACACTGACTGACTGACTGCTTGACTGACTAACTGACTGGACAGGACTGACCGACTGACTGACTGACAGACTGACTGAATAAGGATGACTGACAGACTGACTGAATAAGGCTGACTGACTGACTGACTGACAGACTGACTGAATAAGGCTGACCGACTGACTGACTGCCTGACTGACTGACTGACTGAATGACTGACTGACTGACTGACCGAGACTGACTGACTGACTGACTGAGACTGGACTGGACTGACTGACTGACTGACTGACTGACTGAGACTGACTGACTGCTTTAGTGACTAACTGACTGCACAGGACTGACCGACTGACTGACTGACTGCTTTAGTGACTAACTGACTGCACAGGACTGACCGACTGACTGACTGACTGACTGCCTGACTGACTGACTGACTGAATGACTGACTGACCGAGACTAAATGACTGACTGCTTGACTGACTGGCTGAAGGACTAACTGACTGACTGAGTGACTGACTGACTGGACTGACTGACTGAGACTGAAAGACTGAGTGCTTGACTGATTGACTGTCAGACTGACTGACTGACTTCGCAAAAGGGAAAAATAAAAAAAAAAAGAATTATAAAATTAGAAAAAAATATTTGCATTTAAGATTTCCTTTCCGGCCGGGACTCGAACCCAGTACCACGCGCTAGGAACCCAACGGTCTAGCCATTAGGCTATCGGAGCTCTGTCGATGGAAGTCTTAAATATAATAAAAACAAAAAATGCACCTTGGTAATTATTGATTCAAACACTTTGAAATTTACAGGTCGAATAATTAAACTGACTCAGAATTTTTCTCCCTACATAAATAATCAATATTCGCAAAAGAGAAAAATTAAAAAAAAAAGAAGAAGAAATTTCAAATTAGAAACTAAAAGTATACATTGAAGATTTTCGTTCAGGCTGGGACTCGAACCCAGGGCCACTCGCTTGGAAGCCTAACACTCTAGCCATTAGTCTATGGGAGCTCTGTCGGTGGGAGTTTTAAATATAATAAAAACAAAAAATGCACCTTGGTAATTGTTTATTTAAACACTTTGAAATCTTCGTGTCGAAAAATTAAACTGACTCAGAATTTTCTTCCCTACATAAATAATCAATAATTGCAAAGGAAAGAAATTGAAAAAAAAAAGAATTTTCAAATTAGAAAAGAAATATATACATTGAAGATATTCGCTCCGGCTGGGACTCGAACCCAGGCCACTCGCTTGGAAGACCAGCGGTCTAGCCATTAGGCTATCGGAGTTCTGTCGTGCGGAGTCTTACTGCCTGACTGATACTGCCTGACTGACAGACTGACTCACTGACTGACTGATACTGACTGACTGACTCACTGACTGACCGAGACTGACTGACTAACTGCCTGACTGACTGAGACTGGACTGACTGACTGACTGACTGACTGACTGACTAACTGACTGACTGAGACTGACTGACCGACTGCTTGACTCTCTGACTGGCTATTTCACTGACTGACTGAATGACTAAATGACTGACTGACACTGACTGACTGACTGCTTGACTACCTGACTGACTGCTTGACTGACTAACTGACTGGACAGGACTGACCGACTGACTGACTGACAGACTGACTGAATAAGGATGACTGACAGACTGACTGAATAAGGCTGACTGACTGACTGACTGACAGACTGACTGAATAAGGCTGACCGACTGACTGACTGCCTGACTGACTGACTGACTGACTGACTGACTGACTGACTGACCGAGACTGACTGACTGACTGACTGAGACTGGACTGGACTGACTGACTGACTGACTGACTGACTGACTGACTGAGACTGACTGACTGCTTTAGTGACTAACTGACTGCACAGGACTGACCGACTGCCTGACTGACTGACTGACTGAATGACTGACTGACTGAGATTAAATGACTGACTGCTTGACTGACTGGCTGAAGGACTAACTGACTGCACAGGACTGACCGACTGCCTGACTGACTGACTGACTGAATGACTGACTGACTGAGACTAAATGACTGACTGCTTGACTGACTGGCTGAAGGACTAACTGACTGACTGAGTGACTGACTGACTGGACTGACTGACTGAGACTGAATGACTGAGTGCTTGACTGATTGACTGTCAGACAGACTGACTGACTTCGCAAAAGGGAAAAATAAAAAAAAAGAATTATAAAATTAGAAAAAAATATTTGCATTTAAGATTTCCTTTCCGGCTGGGATTTGAACCCAGGGCGACACTCATGGAAGCCCAACGCTCTCGCCAATATACTATCGGATCTCTGTTGATCGGTGTCTTAATTATAATAAAAACAAAAAATGCACCTTAGTAATTATTGATCTAAAATTTTTGAAATCTAAAGGTCGAATGATTAAACTGACTCAGAATTTTCTTCCGTACATAAATAATCCATATTTGCAAAAGAAAGAAATTGAAAAAAAAAAGAATCTTCAAATTAGAAGAGAAATATATACATGGAAGATTTTCGTTCCGGCCGGGACTCGAACCCAGTACCACGCGCTTGGAACCCAACGGTCTAGCCATTAGGCTATCGGAGCTCTGTCGATGGAAGTCTTAAATATAATAAAAACAAAAAATGCACCTTGGTAATTATTGATTCAAACACTTTGAAATTTACAGGTCGAATAATTAAACTGACTCAGAATTTTTCTCCCTACATAAATAATCAATATTCGCAAAAGAGAAAAATTAAAAAAAAAGAAGAAGAAATTTCAAATTAGAAACTAAGAGTATACATTGAAGATTTTCGTTCAGGCTGGGATTCGAACCCAGGGCCCCTCGCTTGGAAGCCTAACACTCTAGCCATTAGTCTATGGGAGCTCTGTCGGTGGGAGTTTTAAATATAATAAAAACAAAAAATGCACCTTGGTAATTGTTTATTTAAACACTTTGAAATCTTCGTGTCGAAAAATTAAACTGACTCAGAATTTTCTTCCCTACATAAATAATCAATAATTGCAAAGGAAAGAAATTGAAAAAAAAAAGAATTTTCAAATTAGAAAAGAAATATATACATTGAAGATATTCGCTCCGGCTGGGACTCGAACCCAGGCCACTCGCTTGGAAGACCAGCGGTCTAGCCATTAGGCTATCGGAGTTCTGTCGAGCGGAGTCTTACTGCCTGACTGATACTGCCTGACTGACAGACTGACTCACTGACTGACTGATACTGACTGACTGACTCACTGACTGACCGAGACTGACTGACTAACTGCCTGACTGACTGAGACTGGACTGACTGACTGACTGACTGACTGACTGACTGCTTGACTCTCTGACTGGCTATTTCACTGACTGACTGAATGACTAAATGACTGACTGACACTGACTGACTGGCTGCTTGACTACCTGACTGACTGCTTGACTGACTAACTGACTGGACAGGACTGACCGACTGACTGACTGACAGACTGACTGAATAAGGATGACTGACAGACTGACTGAATAAGGCTGACTGACTGACTGACTGACAGACTGACTGAATAAGGCTGACCGACTGACTGACTGCCTGACTGACTGACTGACTGAATGACTGACTGACTGACTGACCGAGACTGACTGACTGACTGACTGAGACTGGACTGGACTGACTGACTGACTGACTGACTGACTGCTTTAGTGACTAACTGACTGCACAGGACTGACCGACTGACTGACTGACTGCTTTAGTGACCAACTGACTGCACAGGACTGACCGACTGACTGACTGACTGACTGCCTGACTGACTGACTGACTGAATGACTGACTGACCGAGACTAAATGACTGACTGCTTGACTGACTGGCTGAAGGACTAACTGACTGACTGAGTGACTGACTGACTGGACTGACTGACTGAGACTGAATGACTGAGTGCTTGACTGATTGACTGTCAGACTGACTGATTGACTTCGCAAAAGGGAAAAATAAAAAAAAAAGAATTATAAAATTAGAAAAAAATATTTGCATTTAAGATTTCCTTTCCGGCCGGGACTCGAACCCAGTACCACGCGCTAGGAACCCAACGGTCTAGCCATTAGGCTATCGGAGCTCTGTCGATGGAAGTCTTAAATATAATAAAAACAAAAAATGCACCTTGGTAATTGTTTATTTAAACACTTTGAAATCTTCGTGTCGAAAAATTAAACTGACTCAGAATTTTCTTCCCTACATAAATAATCAATAATTGCAAAGGAAAGAAATTGAAAAAAAAAAGAATTTTCAAATTAGAAAAGAAATATATACATTGAAGATATTCGCTCCGGCTGGGACTCGAACCCAGGCCACTCGCTTGGAAGACCAGCGGTCTAGCCATTAGGCTATCGGAGTTCTGTCGAGCGGAGTCTTACTGCCTGACTGATACTGCCTGACTGACAGACTGACTCACTGACTGACTGATACTGACTGACTGACTCACTGACTGACCGAGACTGACTGACTAACTGCCTGACTGACTGAGACTGGACTGACTGACTGACTGACTGACTGACTGACTAACTGACTGACTGAGACTGACTGACCGACTGCTTGACTCTCTGACTGGCTATTTCACTGACTGACTGAATGACTAAATGACTGACTGACACTGACTGACTGACTGCTTGACTACCTGACTGACTGCTTGACTGACTAACTGACTGGACAGGACTGACCGACTGACTGACTGACAGACTGACTGAATAAGGATGACTGACAGACTGACTGAATAAGGCTGACTGACTGACTGACTGACAGACTGACTGAATAAGGCTGACCGACTGACTGACTGCCTGACTGACTGACTGACTGACTGACCGAGACTGACTGACTGACTGACTGAGACTGGACTGGACTGACTGACTGACTGACTGACTGACTGACTGAATGACTGACTGACTGAGACTAAATGACTGACTGCTTGACTGACTGGCTGAAGGACTAACTGACTGACTGAGTGACTGACTGACTGGACTGACTGACTGAGACTGAATGACTGAGTGCTTGACTGATTGACTGTCAGACAGACTGACTGACTTCGCAAAAGGGAAAAATAAAAAAAAAGAATTATAAAATTAGAAAAAAATATTTGCATTTAAGATTTCCTTTCCGGCTGGGATTTGAACCCAGGGCGACACTCATGGAAGCCCAACGCTCTCGCCAATATACTATCGGATCTCTGTTGATCGGTGTCTTAATTATAATAAAAACAAAAAATGCACCTTAGTAATTATTGATCTAAAATTTTTGAAATCTAAAGGTCGAATGATTAAACTGACTCAGAATTTTCTTCCGTACATAAATAATCCATATTTGCAAAAGAAAGAAATTGAAAAAAAAAAGAATCTTCAAATTAGAAGAGAAATATATACATGGAAGATTTTCGTTCCGGCCGGGACTCGAACCCAGTACCACGCGCTTGGAACCCAACGGTCTAGCCATTAGGCTATCGGAGCTCTGTCGATGGAAGTCTTAAATATAATAAAAACAAAAAATGCACCTTGGTAATTATTGATTCAAACACTTTGAAATTTACAGGTCGAATAATTAAACTGACTCAGAATTTTTCTCCCTACATAAATAATCAATATTCGCAAAAGAGAAAAATTAAAAAAAAAAGAAGAAGAAATTTCAAATTAGAAACTAAGAGTATACATTGAAGATTTTCGTTCAGGCTCGGATTCGAACCCAGGGCCCCTCGCTTGGAAGCCTAACACTCTAGCCATTAGTCTATGGGAGCTCTGTCGGTGGGAGTTTTAAATATAATAAAAACAAAAAATGCACCTTGGTAATTGTTTATTTAAACACTTTG